>NC_051159.1:109895555-110161542 GCF_013339745.2 Dermacentor silvarum | reverse complement strand
AGCGCTGATTCCGCGACACTTACATTACTCCCATTACTACTTGGAAGGGTTGCCACCTATTCACGCGATGATGAATAATACCCATTCCACAATTGGCTTTTGCAGGAGAAAAAAGGTAAGCTATATAGCCACAACAGACTAACAGTCATCGGCGCAGCCATGTGCACTTACTGTCTCCCGAAAGCGCTGATTCAGCAAGCATACAGTACTCTCCCTTATACTTGAAGGATTGCCACCTATTCCAGCGATGACTAAACCCATTCCACAATTGCTTTTGCAGGTGGAAAAAAGGTAAGTCCTATAGGCCCCATGTTTAACATGTCGGCGCAGGCCAGGTGCAACTTTTACTTCTCCCGAAAGCGCTGATTCCACGATACAGTACTCTCCTTACTACTGGAAAGGGTTGCCACCTATTCACGCGATGAATAAACCCATTCCCAAATTGTCTTTTGCAGGGAAAAAACGGTAAGCCTATAGCCCAGTAAAATGTCGGCGCAGCCAGTGCACTTACTTCTCCCGAAAGCGCTGATTCCGCGCATACAGTACTCTCCTTTACTACTGGAAGGGTTGCCACCTATTCACGCGATGAATAAACCCATTCCACAAATTGGCTTTTGCAGGGAAAAAAGGTAAGCCTATAGCCCAGTAAAATGTCGGCGCAGCCAGGTGCACTTACTTCTCCCGAAAGCGCTGATTCCGCACATACAGTACTCTCCTTTACTACTGGAAGGGTTGCCACCTATTCACGCGATGAATAAACCCATTCCACAAATTGGCTTTTGCAGGGAAAAAAGGTAAGCCTATAGCCCAGTAAAATGTCGGCGCAGCCAGGTGCACTTCTCCCGAAAGCGCTGATTCCGCGCATACAGTACTCTCCTTTACTACTGGAAGGGTTGCCACCTATTCACGCGATGAATAAACCCATTCCACAAATTGGCTTTTGCAGGGAAAAAAGGTAAGCCTATAGCCCAGTAAAATGTCGGCGCAGCCAGGTGCACTTACTTCTCCCGAAAGCGCTGATTCCGCGCATACAGTACTCTCCTTTACTACTGGAAGGGTTGCCACCTATTCACGCGATGAATAAACCCATTCCACAAATTGGCTTTTGCAGGGAAAAAAGGTAAGCCTATAGCCCAGTAAAATGTCGGCGCAGCCAGGTGCACTTACTTCTCCCGAAAGCGCTGATTCCGCCATACAGTACTCTCCTTTACTACTGGAAGGGTTGCCACCTATTCACGCGATGAATAAACCCATTCCACAAATTGGCTTTTGCAGGGAAAATGGTAAGCCTATAGCCCAGTAAAATGTCGGCGCAGCCAGGTGCACTTCTCCCGAAAGCGCTGATTCCGCGCATACAGTACTCTCCTTTACTACTGGAAGGGTTGCCACCTATTCACGCGATGAATAAACGCATTCCACAAATTGGCTTTTGCAGGGAAAAAAGGTAAGCCTATAGCCCAGTAAAATGTCGGCGCAGCCAGGTGCACTTACTTCTCCCGAAAGCGCTGATTCCGCGCATACAGTACTCTCCTTTACTACTGGAAGGGTTGCCACCTATTCACGCGATGAATAAACGCATTCCACAAATTGGCTTTTGCAGGGAAAAAGGTAAGCCTATAGCCCAGTAAAATGTCGGCGCAGCCAGGTGCACTTACTTCTCCCGAAAGCGCTGATTCCGCGCATACAGTACTCTCCTTTACTACTGGAAGGGTTGCCACCTATTCACGCGATGAATAAACCCATTCCACAAATTGGCTTTTGCAGGGAAAAAAGGTAAGCCTATAGCCCAGTAAAATGTCGGCGCAGCCAGGTGCACTTACTTCTCCCGAAAGCGCTGATTCCGCACATACAGTACTCTCCTTTACTACTGGAAGGGTTGCCACCTATTCACGCGATGAATAAACCCATTCCACAAATTGGCTTTTGCAGGGAAAAAAGGTAAGCCTATAGCCCAGTAAAATGTCGGCGCAGCCAGGTGCACTTACTTCTCCCGAAAGCGCTGATTCCGCGCATACAGTACTCTCCTTTACTACTGGAAGGGTTGCCACCTATTCACGCGATGAATAAACCCATTCCACAAATTGGCTTTTGCAGGGAAAAAAGGTAAGCCTATAGCCCAGTAAAATGTCGGCGCAGCCAGGTGCACTTACTTCTCCCGAAAGCGCTGATTCCGCGCATACAGTGCTCTCCTTTACTACTGGAAGGGTTGCCACCTATTCACGCGATGAATAAACCCATTCCACAAATTGGCTTTTGCAGGGAAAAAAGGTAAGCCTATAGCCCAGTAAAATCTCGGCGCAGCCAGGTGCACTTACTTCTCCCGAAAGCGCTGATTCCGCACATACAGTACTCTCCTTTACTACTGGAAGGGTTGCCACCTATTCACGCGATGAATAAACCCATTCCACAAATTGGCTTTTGCAGGGAAAAAAGGTAAGCCTATAGCCCAGTAAAATGTCGGCGCAGCCAGGTGCACTTACTTCTCCCGAAAGCGCTGATTCCGCGCATACAGTACTCTCCTTTACTACTGGAAGGGTTGCCACCTATTCACGCGATGAATAACCCATTCCACAAATTGGCTTTTGCAGGGAAAAAGGTAAGCCTATAGCCCAGTAAAATGTCGGCGCAGCCAGGTGCACTTACTTCTCCCGAAAGCGCTGATTCCGCGCATACAGTACTCTCCTTTACTACTGGAAGGGTTGCCACCTATTCACGCGATGAATAAACCCATTCCACAAATTGGCTTTTGCAGGGAAAAAAGGTAAGTCTATAGCCCAGTAAAATGTCGGCGCAGCCAGGTGCACTTACTTCTCCCGAAAGCGCTGATTCCACGCATACAGTACTCTCCTTTACTACTGGAAGGGTTGCCACCTATTCACGCGATGAATAAACCCATTCCACAAATTGGCTTTGCAGGGAAAAAAGGTAAGCCTATAGCCCAGTAAAATGTCGGCGCAGCCAGGTGCACTTACTTCTCCCGAAAGCGCTTATTCCGCGCATACAGTGCTCTCCTTTACTACTGGAAGGGTTGCCACCTATTCACGCGGTGAATAAACCCATTCCACAAATTGGCTTTTGCAGGGAAAAAAGGTAAGCCTATAGCCCAGTAAAATCTCGGTGCAGCCAGGTGCACTTACTTCTCCCGAAAGCGCTGATTCCACACATACAGTACTCTCCTTTACTACTGGAAGGGTTGCCACCTATTCACGCGATGAATAAACCCATTCCACAAATTGGCTTTTGCAGGGAAAAAAGGTAAGCCTATAGCCCAGTAAAATGTCGGCGCAGCCAGGTGCACTTACTTCTCCCGAAAGCGCTTATTCCGCGCATACAGTGCTCTCCTTTACTACTGGAAGGGTTGCCACCTATTCACGCGATGAATAAACCCATTCCACAAATTGGCTTTTGCAGGGAAAAAGGTAAGCCTATAGCCCAGTAAAATGTCGGCGCAGCCAGGTGCACTTACTTCTCCCGAAAGCGATGATTCCGCGCGTACAGTACTCTCCTTTACTACTGGAAGAGTTGCCACCTATTCACGCGATGAATAAACCCATTCCACAAATTGGCTTTTGCAGGGAAAAAAGGTAAGCCTATAGCCCAGTAAAATGTCGGCGCAGCCAGGTGCACTTACTTCTCCCGAAAGCGCTGATTACGCGCATACTGTACTCTCCTTTACTACTGGAAGTGTTGCCACCTATTCACGCGATGAATAAACCCATTCCACAAATTGGCTTTTGCAGGGAAAAAAGGTAAGCCTCTAGCCCAGTAAAATGTCGGCGCAGCCAGGTGCACTTACTTCTCCCGAAAGCGCTGATTCCGCACATACAGTACTCTCCTTTACTACAGGAAGGGTTGCCACCTATTCACGCGATGAATAAACGCATTCCACAAATTGGCTTTTGCAGGGAAAAAAGGTAAGCCTATAGCCCAGTAAAATGTCGGCGCAGCCAGGTGCACTTACTTCTCCCGAAAGCGCTGATTCCGCGCATACAGTACTCTCCTTTACTACTGGAAGGGTTGCCACCTATTCACGCGATGAATAAACGCATTCCACAAATTGGCTTTTGCAGGGAAAAAAGGTAAGCCTATAGCCCAGTAAAATGTCGGCGCAGCCAGGTGCACTTACTTCTCCCGAAAGCGCTGATTCCGCGCATACAGTACTCTCCTTTACTACTGGAAGGGTTGCCACCTATTCACGCGATGAATAAACCCATTCCACAAATTGGCTTTTGCAGGGAAAAAAGGTAAGCCTCTAGCCCAGTAAAATGTCGGCGCAGCCAGGTGCACTTAATTCTCCCGAAAGCGCTGATTCTGCACATACAGTACTCTCCTTTACTACAGGAAGGGTTGCCACCTATTCACGCGATGAATAAACGCATTCCACAAATTGGCTTTTGCAGGGAAAAAAGGTAAGCCTATAGCCCAGTAAAATGTCGGCGCAGCCAGGTGCACTTACTTCTCCCGAAAGCGCTTATTCCGCGCATACAGTACTCTCCTTTAGTATACTGGAAGGGTTGCGCCACCTATTTACGCGATGAATAAACCGATTCCAAAAATTGGCTTTTGCAGGGAAAAAAGGTAAGCCTATATACCCCAGTAAAATGTCGGCGCAGCCAGGTGCACTTACTTCTCCCGTAAGCACTGATTCCGCGCATACAGTACTCTCCTTTAGTATACTGGAAGGGTTGCCACCTATTTACGCGATGAATAAACCGATTCCAAAAATTGGCTTTTGCAGGGAAAAAAGGTAAGCCTATAGCCCAGTAAAATGTCGGCGCAGCCAGGTGCACTTACTTCTCCCGAAAGCGCTGATTCCGCGCATACAGTACTGTCCTTTAGTATACTGGAAGGGTTGCCACCTATTTACGCGATGAATAATCCGATTCCACAAATTGGCTTTTGCAGGAAAAAAAGGTAAGCCTATAGCCCAGTAAAATGTCGACGCAGCCAGGTGCACTTACTTCTCCCGAAAGCGCTTATTCCACGCATACAGTACTCTCCTTTAGTATACTGGAAGGGTTGCCACCTATTTACGCGATGAATAAACCGATTCCAAAAATTGGTGTTTTCAGGGAAAAAAGGGTAACCCTATCGCCAAGTAAAATGTCGGTGCAGCCAGGTCCACTTACTTCTCTCGAAAGCGCTCATTCCGCCCATACAGTACTCTCCTTTAGTATACTGGAAGGGTTGCCACCTATTTACGCGATGAATAAACCCATTTCACAAATTGACCCAGTAAAATGTCGGTGCAGCCAGGTCCACTTCTCCTGAAAGCGCTGATTCTGCGCATATAGTACTCTCCTTTACTACTGGAAGGGTTGCCATCTATTTACGGTGTAAATAAATTGATTCCACAAATTTGCTTTTGCAGGGAAAAAAGGTAAGCCTATAGCCCGGTAAAATGTCGGTGCAGCCAGGTCCACTTACCTCTTCCGAAAGCGGTGATTCCGCGAATACAGTACTGTCCGTTACTACTGGAAGGGTTGCCACCTATTTACGGAATGAATAAATTGTACCGGAGCACATCGGCACCAGCTCTGTGCCAGCCAGTGTGTGGAAGAAGACGTTGACGATCGTGTGGTTCGCGCTAGGTCGGTTTTCAACGATCCGGCTTGTTAAACCGCTTTATCAACTCTACCTGCAAAATACTCTTGTTGCATTTGGTGGAGGTGCGGGGTCGTCCCCTTCAGCGTCCTGGAACTCCGCAGCCGTACGCTACCATCTGCCTTCACAATGACTGAGGATGCCGGACCCTCGCGAGCTTCTCCCGCTCCCACACCTGTCGTGTGCTCTGGGGTGCTTCATCTGCGTGATCCTCCAGTCTTCAGTGGCACTGACGATCACGACGTGGAAGACTGGCTGGCCGAGTATGAACGTGTTAGTGCACACAACAAGTGGGATGACCGCGACAAGTTGACTCATGCCATCTTTTATCTTACCGGCGTGGCCCATCTGTGGTTCAAGAACCACGAGGCTGATTTTACCACCTGGTCAGCTTTCAAAGAGACCCTCGTTTCGTTTTTCGGTCGGCCAGCGGTGCGCAAGCTTCGCGCTGAACACAGCCTCCGCGGACGATCTCAACAAATTGGTGAGACCTTCACAAGCTACATTGAGGATGTCATCGGCCTCTGTAGGCGAGTGAATGCGTCCATGTCGGAACCTGACCGAATCAAACACATCATGAAAGGCATCGACGATGACGCTTTTCATATGCTCGTGGCAAAAAACCCACAGAGCGTTACTGAAGTCATTGAACTTTGCCAAAGTTTTGACGAGCTGCGTAAACAGCGCATCTCCACACGTCGCCCTGGAATGCAAACGGCTGACCTTTCAGCTTCAATTCCACAGATTGGATTTTGCAAGGAAAAAAGGTAAGCCTATAGCCCCGTAAAATGTTGTTGCAGCCAGGTCTACTTGTCCCGAAAGCGCTGATACCGTGCATATCGTACTCTCCTTTACTACTGGAAGGGTTGCCACCTATTTACGCGATGAATAAACCCATTCCACAAACTGGCTTTTGCAGGGAAAAAAGGAAAGTCCAGTAAAATCTAGTGGGTAAGCCCAGTAAAATGGCGCAGCCAGGTCTACTCGCTTTTCTCGAATGCACCTGGTTCGGTGTATTCATTACTCTACTTTGCTAATGAAAGCGTTTCCGCCTATTTTCGCGATTAATAAATGAATTGCGGTAAGGAGATGTCTCGCTCGCTGCGTCGTGCCAACATGTCGCCTCTGCGTGCTGTTAGAACACCGTCGCAACGTCCGGGGAGCTTCGCAACAATAAAGGCTCATTCATAAAATGTGTTCCTACATTTGGTGAAAATTCTGTGTCACCTCTCTGTCTTGTGTTAAACAGCTTCGCTTGTCATCCTCCTACACAGAGTGAAATGGCTCATAATATTAGTAAAACGTAGACTAGGTTTACAGTTAAATTTTTATTTCGTGAGCTTGCGGACAATATATCCGGATTAAAAAAAAAGTATGTCACAAGCACGGTTTATTTCTTTTATTCATCGATATCTTTAAAAAAAAAAGGCGTCTGGTCTGAAAAGAACGCCTCCCCTCAGTCCACGTATGAAACGGACGAGCGTGGTCAGATGGTAACAAAAGAATTCGAAATATTTGAAGAGTACGTTCAAGTGCCGAAAGAGAGAGAGATAACTTTATTCGTCAGAGTGGGGAGCTAGTTCATGGGTGTGTCGCTGGCGCGCGGCTTGGGAGAAGCGGCTAGCCAAGTTACGTTGCTGCGTTCGACGTTGCAGCTAGAGGAGCAAGCCGCGAACGTAAACGCATGTTAGTGGGTTCGCAATATACACCACGAGGTGTTTGAATCCACCACCTCGCAGCTTCATTGGAACAAGGGTTCATAGCATCTTGTCACGAAGCTGGTGATGACTTCATAGTTTGCGGAGGTATATGTGTTTGTGGATGGCGTCTACATCGTAGATAGCCAAAACGTGAATGCGGCAGTAGTTGCGCCTGTACAGAGATTTTAGACGTGGGACGGGCGCACACAACGTGTTCTTGTTTTAAAGCGATTAGGTTACTCCAAACACTTTCCGCGTGCTGTCTGGCTGCCTGTATTTCTGTCCATCTCCCGTTTTCCCGCCAACTTGGATCACTGGGTTGTCTATGGTCTAGTGGTTCACAGCATCGCGCTGCTGTGATCAGGGAATCGGGTTCGAAAGTAATCGTCGGGCCAACTTGGATCACGGGTATCCGACATTGCATGTGTGCCGCTCCTCATCAACTCCTTTCACGCCAACTTATTGTACCGGGCATGCGCATGTGTGTATGCCGTCGTTCAATGAACCTCGTTCAATTCCCAACTTGGATTATACTGGGTACGGCAAACTATATAGGCATGTGCCACGCTTCCATGAACCTTTTTGATTGTCAGTTTGGGTCACCGGGTATTGCACATACCCGGTGACATGTACCTGGGTATGCGCCGTTAATTCTTCACTGAACCACATTACCGCAAAGTTGGGTCATTGGTTACGTGCCAGAGGGTTTGTACCACAAGGTCCCTCTTCAACAAACCTTCAACACTTGCCGCGCACTCGGTGAACAATGTTGGCGAGGGGTTCATTAAAGAGCGGCGCATACTCAGTGCGTTCATAGAGCAGCTGGCAAAAGCGTTGGCGTGAAAGGCATTCTTTGAAAAGCGGCACATATACAAAGTGCCCTTGTGGCGCAGCCTGCAAATACGTCGGCTTGCTCTCCTTGCGGCCCCACTGTGACGTGGGTTTGATTCCGCTCAGCGTCGGAGAAACTTAAGGGGCCTTTTTCGTCATTTTAGAGCAGCACATTCCCTGTGACACATACCTATTTACCCAAGTTGGTGTGAAAGACTTTCAATGAATAACGGCACGCACCTATGGCACACACCCAGTGACCGCATCGAAGAGGTTCATTCGAGACCGGCACAGACTGAGTGGCGCACAGCCAGTGCTCCAAGTCGGTGTCAACGAGCTTCTTTCAACAGTAGTATACCTATCCAGTCCCGCTTCTACAGTGACCCATGTCGGCGTGCAATAGCTTCGTTGAAGGGCGGCACGTATGTAAACACTGCCACATATCCATTGACCAAAGTTGGCCCTATGGTTCGTTTCAAACGCTGTTACCTCGGCACATCAGCCCGATGTGATACCTATCCGACCCCGAACTACCCAATGACCCAAGTAGGCGGGAAAACGGTTAGATACAAACATAGATAGCTCCCGAAAAGTGCGCGAAGTGCGCAAGGAATGTTAACCTGCGCCATTAAAACGTGGTAACTTTACCTTCAAGTGGATATGAATGTGTTCGTCTACGTATAATAGGGAGGCGAGTTCTAATTTCTTAGTTTAATTTAAAATTTAATTTTAAAGTAGAGCCGCTGTTTCACCCGAAATGCGAAGCATCGATTGCGATAGCAAATTAGTAGACCCCTGTACGAAGTAAGGATAGCCGTACAAACTTGGAAATATTCTCTCGCTAACTTAACAAGCATGGTGTCAGCGCGCAAAGGCAAACATGAGCACATGACACTCGATGACCGCGGACGCTCGCCGTCAAAACACTGGTGTCAGGAAGCGCGGTAGCAGCAGCGAGCGAAGCGACCTTCGTGCTGTGCATCGCTACATCGCTAATTGGGCGACGAGAACACCGCGCGTGCGCACACAGGTATGAGTCGCCTGCAGATTGCTTTCAAGATAAGGCGAGAGCGCGACCGCGCGTGGCCGTGCAACGTATGCAGTTAGGGCCGATTAGCAGAACCCCCCCCCCCCCCCCCCCCTCGAGCTGCAGTCGTCACGAGCTGCAGTCACGATGTTCAGGCGGAAACCTAGATTAAACAATGAATTATATTGGTAGAAATGGGCCCGAATTCACAAAGCTTCTCGTTCGTAAGTGGCCGTTGCCATTCGACCGGCACCTTCGCTAATAATATAGCCAGCACCAGGATTAGCTCGAATTTGCTCTTATACGAACAAGTTTAGTGTAACAGCTTTTTTTTTTTCTGAATTCGTGCCCTTCGCTTATTGGGCTGAACTTAGGTCCAGGAAGCTGGGGAACTTTCAGGTGACAACGATATGAATGAGCACGACGGGCGATCACCACATTAAACACACTGATCGAGTCCTGCTGGATTACTATAGGCTTTGCTTGACAGGACTCCAGGATGACGGTCTTTATGGGGTTTTGTGGCATAAAATCGTTTTTTTTTTTTTCAGAATGTCGATGCTCAAACAAATGGCTCAGCTTTGCACTCCTGCAAGTTGCAGCCTTCACGACCTGCATCTCACTGTCAGCCCATCTCATTATCGAAGTGACGACAGCGTTCACGAATGTTCCTCTGAAGCAAGCGCGTCTTGCGCGTGTGCGATAACACGATAATAGCAATGGTAGCGACATGCCAGTGAACGATATCACTGTGCACACTAAGAAGGTGGATATTCAGTCACCATGTCCCGCGAGCGGTGGCTCAGTGACTATGGTGATGAGTTTCGCAGCACAAGGTCCCGGGTTCGATTTCCATCCGCGCAGGGCGCATTTCGATAGGGACCAAATACAAGAACGCTCGTGTACCGTGATTCAGGTTAAAAAAGAAGAAAGATAAAAAGGAAACCGTGTAGAAAAATTAATCTGCCGTCTAAGTCATCCTCATGTCGTCGTCACGGTGACGTCATCGCGCGACGGTTGTAGTGGCCATCGCCGTGGCCACGCCATATTTGTCGTTGTGCCATTGTTCTGGTTGTCATCGGGCCAGCTACTGATATTTTGAGCGGCTACAGTTTTGAAATAAGGTATTTGGCCTCAATAGCTAGCTGTTTCGACCTAGAAAATGAGGGCCCGCTGTTGTGTGCTCCGCCCGCGGCCATCGGCGGGAAGTTGGCCAACGCGAGTGAACTTGCCGCCATCCGCCAGCATAATAGTGTCGTGCTGCTGCAACAGATGTTTCTTGTTTCCGCTGTCACATGTCGGCTGATTGCTATGCCAGACCACTTGTTATTGTAGGGCCAGTATACACGCTCGCATGCGCGTAATAGTAACACCGCAATAGTATACCACAGAATCGTCAGAGCGCAATGGAGTTCTTTATTCTGTTTTTATTTTATTCAATGTCACAATGGGCTACAATTTTATTACGACTTCTCCACTGGGCTGTTTTTCTCATTGTCTCCACAGTTATCCAAAACAAGAGATAGGGTCAGATGGCGCTTCAAATCGGCGCTTCAAATCGTCAACTGTGGTGGGACAAGGAATGTCGCTGAAGTCAACGTTTCGACAGGAAGACGTGCCTTCGCCTGGGCAGCAACTTGGCTTCAGAGCCATTCCTTGTTATACAAGAGTTAATTCTTAATTATTCCATATCATGAAACTTGAATTCCCTGCAAGCGCTTGAATGATCTTTCGTTTTTCCTTTTGGCTCAAGTTTTCAGCTGAAAATTTGCTGCACGCTGAATACTGTCAGTCGGCATGTCTTGGAAGAAGGGAGAGGGCCTTAGGCCCCCTCTCCTTCCCTCTGAATCCGCCAGTAAGCCGTTTCGCTCACCGGAAACCGACGATGCTTAATCGAACTGATTAGTTGGGGTATGAAGACTGTCTCTGACAAAACCAATCGAAGGACAGGATAAACCTATACAGAGCGCTAGACACGTTTGGCTGCTGGTATGATGAGTATAGGTGAGAATAAAGTGGGAGCGTGGCATTTCCTATGAAAATTGATGCCTGTGATGTCCATTCGATACACATGCGCTTCTTGAACTATAGGTTGATGGCCGCTGTACTTCGCTATTTGTTTCACCCAGCATCTGAGCATTGCCATTTGCTTCACATATGCATGCTCCATGGATATCCCGGTTCAAGAGAAGGATATCTATAGTGTAAGTCTTGAATAGGTGCGGTGGGGCTGGGTCTGCGTGAGCACAAAATTGGTACTGAATTGGCCTGAGGCACCAATACTCTAGCTTGCTAGCATTTGCCCATGAAGACAGCCTCAGCCATTGTGTCGTTGCACCTACTATATGCGTATGAACGTCGGACATTGGCAACGCCACGCAGACGAGAACAATTAATAGATGGTGTTTGCATTTTGGAAAGTTGAGAAAGTAAGCACAGAAACTGCGGTTTGGCGACGACACCCTACAGCACCGGGCCGACGTGCTTCACGTGGATGACGAAATGGTAGTAATTTTTTAGACCGTTATATTCGCATCTTTTTTTTATCTTTCTTATTTAATCATACAAGAAAAAGCGGCAACCGTGGAGTCTTGGCGCCTGCACCACAACGCCTACACTATCGCGTGAACGTGTAATGGTTTGTGCCCGCACTTCGACAACAATGTTCCGTTCACTTCGTCTCGCTGGATTCGTCGACGCTTCTCCACTCGTGTCCAAATTGCACTCGGACCACAAACAATGCGAGCAGAACAGGACACCACAGGGCTCTCCGTCGTGATAGGTGATGTCTAAAACATGACGACCCCGATGTCTTTCCGGCTCCGCAATCACTTCCGGTGCATTGCAGCGCGCAAATGCATAACCTTCGAGATCTGTTTTAATTACTCAGAGGCGACCGTCGCTGGCGCGTGGGTTTGGACACCACCTATAGTCACGAATCCCGAACACACTGCTTTCTCTCAGCTGGCGGAGACGGCAAAGTGGCGAGCGGCGATGGCTGCCGCCAATGCGACCACGATTACCGCTCCTGCTGGTGGCGCGGCGGCCCCGTCGCAGAACTGCTTGGTGGTGAGCGCGGTCACGTCCTTGCTAAGCAGGAACGGCGGCTCTCCGCATTTGACGCCGCTGATGTTCGCCCGCCGGATCCAGGACAGGAACTCCCCCTTGCCCAAGTCGCAGTCGCACTGCATCTCTGCGCACATATACACATCGCACGTGACGCGAGAATAGAATTAGCTTCGATTTCGTTTTGTATCTTTTCGTTAAGCGTTCGTGACGTCTTTTAGCCCGAATGTGTTATTGTCTGGCGTCAGCGAATATCTGGACCATATACACACGTCACGATAACGCTTCGACGACATAAGAAAAAAAAAAGTGCCAGTTTTGCCCGAAAGGCGAAGCATTGATTGCGATAGCAAATACGAAGAGAGGATAGTAGTTTTATCGGCCGTATAAACTTGTAAACATATGCATTTTAACTAAATGAACAAGCATGGTGCCACGCGTGCACAAACAAACATGAACACATCTCGATGACCGCGGAAATTCGCTATCAAAACGCTGGAGTGAGGAAGTGCGCAGCAGCAGCGAGCGAATTGGCCTTCGTGCTGTCTATCGCTCCAACCCCAACTAAGCCGCGAAAACACAGCGCACGGCGGACTGAGTCCCCGACGCAGATGGCTTTCAAGATACAGCTGCCCGGGCGGAAGCGCGTGGCCGCCGGGGCCGCCCGGAGTAGAGCGCGCCCCCTCCCTCCCTACCCTCCCCCCGGAGCGTTACGAGCGACGGAATACGGCGCACTTCCTTCCGCCTTCCCTCCCTTGCGTGCGCGAGATTGAGATAAGATAAGTGGTTCTTGAGGGAAAGGGAAAGGTTGGCCCTATCTTCTGCAGCCCTTGAGGGAGCACGGCTCAGCGCCAACGAGATTGAGCCGCGATCACCGGCTCAGCCTCGCATACTTTCACTCGCACATACCGCATACGGCGCGCGGCGATGATTTTATTGCGCTTGGACTTTATGCTGAACCTCACGGCGACGCCGACGGAATAAATGCGCTTGAAGTGTCCATATAGTTGCTATCGCAATAAAAAGTTACAGTGACGTTTTACTTCGTGAACGCGGGTTACGCGAAAGCGTATGGACGCCGCGAACATGTACAGCGAGCACCGCGGCGTCGAAGCACAAACCGAACGGGCGCGAACGCGGTTGCGGACGCTACATTGATCTCGATGGTGCAACGCCTGGTGTGCCACAGTGAAAGTGCATATTGCTATACATGCAAACATGGAGGAAGGAAACCCAGGAGGGGCCCCGGCCAGCACGCACGTACAGTGACGGACGTATTGGAGAAAGTGTGGCGGAAGTCACGCGTTGTTTTTCGCAAAGGAGCACTGGGACGGGTACCCCAAATGTCAACGTTACCATATCAACCGCGCTACTACTGAAGCTTTCGCTGTTGCTCTCGGTCTCGGAAAAGTGAGGTATGATTTTTCCACTGGTGTCTTTCTCGCAGCACATTTTGTTCGCGAGAAAAGCTGACTTTGGAGTGTGGCGTGTAAACTTGAAAGTTGTGTTTTGGGTCTGTGAGTGTGTTAACCAGCAACAGATACACTCAAGCAATCACGGAGCGGGTCTTCGTCGTCGTCTTCAGCGTGCCACGAAAAACACGCAGAGCGCGTCGGCTTCACTAGAACTGCTACAGAAGCTTTCGTAAGCTTTGTTTTGACGCGCATCGGCCGCACACACTTCCGGCGGCTGGTAACAATGCAAGTTCAAAGTTCAAGCCCATCTGCTCCGGCGAGCTGCAGAACCCCTGATTGTAGGCGCAAAGGGAGATTGGCACACCAACATGGCTGAACTTCCGGCTTCAATAACGTGACGTCAGGGCCTCTACTGTTTTGTTTCTTTCCTCCATGCATGCAAAGAAGAGACGCCGCGAACATGCACAGCGAGCACCGCGGCGTCGAAGCACAAACGGAAGGGGCGCGACCGCGACGATTCTTTACTCCACCTCCAGGTGCCTTCCTCCACCGGCGCTCGCTTCCCTCGCGGCGACAAATATAATATTGCCGATTTGACAGCGGGGCATCTACGCATGCTCGTAAAAAATATATTTCTGAGGAGCTGGTCTGACATGAACGTGAAATATCCATTGTGTTAAGCAACGGAACCTTTGTGAATCATTTACAAACATTGCAAGTCCATAGAAATTCGGAATCCTTAGCATATATATATATATATATATATATATATCGTGACCTTGTTCTGTCGACCAATATTGCCGTTGTATGACAATTTGGCGCAAACAGTGATTCAGCACCAATAATTGGTGCATGTTTTGAAAGTACCGAACGATACGCCTGGGGAGGACACATGATTACATGATGATCACACACCTGTTTGATCTTATGTGCTTGTTTTCCCTTTCTCATACACATCTTTAACTTCGTTCTGCTCCTCTCGTCCCGTAACGAGAGATACGCCTCGGGCCTGCGCCCTTCTCTCTCACGGGGTATAATAACTTCATAATTGCTTTCCACGCACACGAAGGCACCGCCTCGGTGCACTGATGATTCTCGACGAGGAAGCGCATAGCGACTCCTGGCGACAGCTCCGTGTCGTTTCTACTCCCCGGCAGCTTTCTTAATGTGCGCGCAGAAGGCAGAGTTGGTCATACGCACTGTTCATGACCAGACGGCGGAGGTGCTTGAGGTTGGACTGGAGCACGAGCGCCTCCTGGTCGGTGACCACCTCGATGCGGTTCTCGAAGAGGTCCAGCTCGCGCAGGTAGGGCAGCTTGCTCACGGCGCCCGGCACCTGAGTCAGGTGGTTGTGGCGCAGCCAAAGCCGGCTCAGGTTGAGCTTGACGAACGCGTTCTCGCGCACCGACACCAGGTGTGCGCTGTTCACGGCCAGCTCATCTAGCAGGGGCAGCGAGTCGAACATGTTCGCCTCCAGCTGCGCAGAAGACGTGCAGACGGCTCGCCAACGCACGTCACGAACAGTGCGCCTTTCTGTGCACCGGGCTTTTAGATATTATGAATGCACTAGCGTTGGCCACGTAGCCAGCTTTCGCAGCGTAAGATAATTTTTTTTAACAAAAATTATTAGTATAAATTCTGGGCACTAGTGTTTATGGGAGATGCGATAATGGTGACTGAGCCAGCATGGGAATGATGGAATAATGGTTCGGTACATGGATGTCCTTACGGCTTCAAACGGCTTTGTGACTTCGCATGATATCGTTTTCATAGATCACAGGAGCAAAGGAGCCGATATTCTAGTTGACACTAAGATAAAAAAAATGGAGCTGGGCAGACCATGTGACGCGTAGGATGAGTAACCGGTGGACAATTAGAGTTACAGAATGGGTACCAAGAGAAGGGAAGCGCAGTAGAGGACGGCAGAAAATTAGGTGGGGTGATGAAGTTAAGAAATTTGCCTTCGCAAGTTGGAATCGGCTATAGCGCAAGAAAGAGGTAATTGGAGATCGCTGGGAGAGGCCTTCGCCCTGTAATGGACATTACAAAAAAAAAAGGGGGGGGGGGGGGGCTGCTGCTGCTGCTGCTGTTGACGGTTATGATGAGATCGTTTTGAACACAGTCACAATTCACAATGATAGCACATCTGTGCAGAGATTAATTACCATGCTGTGTTTAGAAAACACTTGAAAATTTAGAAAGATAAAGCTTATATATAGTAAACAACGCGAAAAGAATCTTTGCAGCTACTGGCACGAAGATTAGACAAATCCATGTACTAACCATCATTCTCATGATAACTGAACGATAGAAGCGCTAGAGTTCCCTCTTCTAATTTTTGTATGAAACTCATTGCTCGCAGATCACCACCGGCAGTTGTGACTGGACGGTGCTGATTGAAAGTAACGAGGGCGCTTTGTTTTGTGAGGTAGGGTGTCGACTACTTAGGATTGCTCCTTGCCGAACTGGTGGGTTCATACAAGGTGCATGAAAATTATTAGTGAACGCCTAATAAATAAAAATGTATGGGTAGAAACAAGTAGACGCAGGAGGAACACGTCTGTCTGGCGTACTTTTATTTTTCAGTGCCGAATCATTCTTATCGAATGTAGACCGGTTTTTCCTGCCGGGCACCTGACCGTTTTCGTGGGCCGATCCCGAAGGCAGTGTACTCTAACACAGCGTCTCGAACAGTGAGGGCTGTATTTGAAGCACATAGCTGTCATCAATCACCCACATAGCGCGCAATGAGACCTTCAGACCCTGTATAGCGCCGATGAAACAACGTACAATCACTTATCGCTAGGCTTATCGCTAATTGATCTCGGATTCTAGGCATTGCGCACCTGGTTTCTTCCACAAATGCGCATAGACGTAAGCAATGACACACGCTGGGCTTGCTCATCCCTAAGCGGTGAATCCACTAATGAAACCACCAGTGATTTCACCGGTCAAAACACGGTCGAAAGCACAATCAGTGAACCGACGGAAATTCAGTAATTAGGTCAAGCGATGTACATAAAGTCCCTATATATATATATATATATATATATATATATATATATATATATATATATATATATTGCTTTCTCAGCAGAAATCTAGGGACTTGAGATGTACAGTGCTCAGCGATTGAAACGCAATACCCAGAGGACGTGACATGCCTCCACTTTTTTTTTTTTTTTTTTTTTTGCGCCACCAGTGAGCGCTGGGTGATTGTTATGGGACCAAATGCAGTCACAATGCGCCCCTCTTGTTTTCAATTAAGCGCCGGAAGCCATGTGCTCCGAGTATCACGTTTCATTCTCTGAGCACTGTATACATATGTATAATTGTACTTTCTTTAACAATGTAAAATTGCGCGTACTCATCATCTCTGCCAATGCAATGACATTTAAACACTTCATCTTACAACCTGCGGTGTACGTTTCGCTTCCGAAAATTACCACGGTTCGTGAGTGCCCTTCTACTATACCAAACAAGAATGTTTCGCATTACGTAGCACTCAACTGGAGTTGTGGCTGCCAAGTTCATAAATGAGCCTCATTTCTTTTTTCTACATATAGGTCATCGTCATTTCGCGCTAGATATTCTTCTCAGCGTAGACAGGCTTATGTATATGTAAACAAAAGTGCAGGCAATGCGGAGGTTTAAATAATGTTTCCGCCGCGGCGGTCGACTATAGTGCTCATGGCGTTACTACTGCTACATGAGCACTATAGTCCACCGGGCACTAGTCCAACTTTACCTTTAGGGAAACCTGCTTTTTTGTTCCTCAGGAGGGCCGTTCTGACACCGAATATCTAAAACTGCACAACTTTGAATAATCGGGAAGAAGCGGGTCGGTATACCAGTGATTTATGTAGAACATCGTGCACACGCATTCCAAGGTCATTGTCCTTTAAGTAGCGCATTTTCCACTTGATGGTAAGCATGAATGCGTCCATATTTTGCAGTTCACAAACGATGATCCGGGATACACCTGCAAAAATTACTGGCAAAATGTTACGGCCGAGAAGCTGGAAGTCAGATAACTTCTCAAAGCAGATCAACCCACCTGTCACCGTTTTTGCAGGGCAGCAAACCAGAGATTAAAAAAAAGAAGTTTTGCCGTATATTATATAAGGAACGTTGCATGTAAAGCTATATATGTAAATAGTATAACGATACCATCTACAGATGCTGAAGAGACGAGGAGGGCTACGAGAGAATTGGGGAACGCTAGGTTGCGTCGACGAACACACGGAGTTGAGACCCATGTGCTCAAATCTCTGTCGGACCTGTATCCCTGTATCCCTGTGTCCCTGTATCATCGCAATCGTGGTTGCTGGTGAATGGGTAGGCGCGTCGCAGAGAAGGATGGCGAAGAGACGACCTTTAGCTCGCGGCGAGCGATACGGGTTACGGTGTCACAGGCGGTTGCGGAGTCACGCGCCGAAGATATTTAACAGCACCGGGACGGCGCTTTTGCCGCCGTGGGGTAGTTTACGATACCATCGAAAGATGCTGAAGAGACGAGCCTCCACGAGAACGACAATGAAGTGTCTGGGTTCCTGGCACGAGCGAATGCTTATCCTGCTACATTCAGGCAAACAGTTCACCAAGCGAAAGAAAATTATAACACTAAACATTACAGTTACCTATCGCAGTCTAGTAATAAAAAAGCCCTATTTAAGTTTCTACGATCTAAAAAGATTGTTTCAGCCCCAATAAATATAGAGTCTGTTAGCTTAACTTCCACTGAATTGGTACAATCACTGGAGGAGATTGCAAAAGGCTTAGAGCGTCGATTCACATCACTTCGCCCCTATCATATACCGGCGCCTGAAACAGCTAATGATTACATAGCAGTCACATTAGAAGAATTAATGAGAGTGGTAAAGATGCTGCCAGCTTCAGCCCCAGGTCCTGATGGCATAACTACAGCAATGATAAAACTATTATTCGAATTATCACCCCAGGATTTGCTCAATCTTATAAATTTCTCGATTAAAAATGCATGGATTCATCCAGACTGGAAGGTTGCCAAAATAATTCCGCTACTCAAAAAGCCGGGTGATGGATATACAACAGATAACATTAGACCGATTTCTCTGACGTCAAATCTAGTAAAGCTAATTGAAAGAGTTCTGTATGGTCACATCGATAGGTGGATAGGCGAGAACCAAATATTAAGTGATTCTCAAATAGGATTCAGGCCCGGCTGCTCAATTTGGTGTGCTCATGTTGACTTGGAGAGTCGAATTCAACTCGCTTGCCGAAACAACCAGTACGCTGCCTTAGTCACATTAGACATTGCGAAGGCGTATGACAGTGTCGATCACAGTGCCTTAATCAACAGACTCTAAAGTGCGAGTCTCTCACAGTACATAATTGCATGGATTCAAAATTTTCTAAGCGGACGCACATTTTATTGCTATCAAAACGGTGTGTCTTCTCACATTTACAAACAGACAAGGGGCGTTCCTCAAGGTGCAGTACTTTCCCCCGTATTATTTAATATTTTACTAAATCACATCCCGACACATCATGACGTACAGGTATACGTATACGCTGATGATATCGCATTTTTCTCAGTATCAAATGATATTCATAGCTTATATAAAACTTTGCAATTGTATTTGAATCAGATTGAAATTTGGCTAAAAGGAATACAAATGTCGCTAAATGTCAGCAAAAGTGCAATCATTGTTTTTTCCTTAACTTTTCCTATCCGAATAACACTGTCGTATGGCCAGGAGATTATTCCACAGGTGAAATCTTTAAAATATCTGGGAATGATTTACACAGAAAAGCTTAATTGGAAGACACACATAGAATACATCGCATCTAAAGGAGCACGCGCAGTTGGTTTATTACGAAGAGTCAGCAGCAATCGTTTTGGAATGCGCAGAGAGACCTTGCTGATGATTTATTGTATGTATGTCCGCCCCATTCTAGAGTTTGGATGCGTGTTATTTTCTGGAGGTCCTATTTATAAATTACGCCCTCTGGTTCTTTTAGAACGCGAATCACTACGTCTATGTCTCGGCCTTCCAAAATATGTAGCGAATAATATTCTTTATCATGAAACTCACCTGCCTTCTCTTCAAGCTCGTTTTCGTATACTGACAGTCCAAACGTTACTGAACATATATGCTTCTCCCCAGAGACGCTCCTTCTATATGTTTATTAGAGAACCGACTGCATTTTTTGAGAATCAATGGTCCATACTGCATTGTCCCCAGGTAGTTTTTGTGCAGAAACTATTAGAGCCATTAGAAATATCAATCCGTGATGTGGATTTTCAAAATTTCCCTACTGCGACAGTAAGCGTTGAATTCGATGATATATTTCCTAATAACGCTAAACTCCTGCCTATTCGATACCTAAAAAGCTTGCTAGATGACCACCTCGAGAACCTTCAAATAAATGCAGTAATAGCCACAGATGCTTCTGTCAGTGAAGAGAAGGCAGGTGTGGGCATTTTTTCGGCATCCTTAAATTGGTCTTTCTCCCTTCGACTACCCGACTTTACGCCAATATTTCAGGCGGAGTTATTAGCGATCATCCTAGCTCTACGAAAACTTCCCACATCTATTAATTCAGCCGTAATCTTAACCGACTCCTTGTCTGTTTGCTCCGCTTTATCAGTGCCCAATTCGTCTATCATTCTCCGAGAATTTCATTCAACCATCCCCCAACATTTACGCCTTATCCATCTGGTATGGGTGCCTGGGCACGTGGGGCTCACTTTAAACGAATCTGCAGACGCACTAGCAGCGGCATCTCTTAACGGCCCGGTACTGAGGATCCTAAGACCTTCGGCATACGTCACTTCTGCGAGATTTAAAAAAAAATTTCTGTCCAAGAACAGGCCAAATCATGTGTACTCAATAACACCGATTTTCAGCACCTTAGGTTTCCTTGGCACATCAGATGGTGTTCAACAAGAAAATTTGAAGTATCGTTTACTAGAATGCGTTGCCGAATACCAAGGCTTAATTTCTATACCCATAGGTCTGGTTTGGCGCCTTCCCCTCAATGCTTTTATTGCAATGAACCCGAAACTATGGATGATTTCTTTATAGAGTGTCGTAGGTTCACCATGCATAGAAAACGACTTCTAGAAGGTCCCCTTCGCCAACTTGGATTGAACATTACGTTACCTATCATACTATCTCTGGGGGCGTCGGCACTAGGACACTGTATAGGAACGTATGTGATGCCATATTTAATTTTGTAATGGAAACAAAGAGACTGCCATCCTAATTTTTTTTTCTCACAACAAAAATATTTGCTTCAAATTTTAAGATGCTATAGCATGAAAATTAATATTAACGATTATAATTCATTGATTATCTCATTCTTAGGTAAGAAAATCCCATTTAGGTATCCTTCATTTTTCTTCCCACTGCCGCCCGATTCATGGCCAATCCCCCATAGTGGGTTGTGCTATATCTACAGGCACCAAACCAAACCAAACCAAGCTTATCCTGCGCTCTGGCTGCAGCGGAAATACAGTGTAAATAGTCTCTTTTCTCGGTGTCTCTCCATGCACGTGTAAAAATAGGACTAAATTCCGGCCGCGGCGGCCACGTTTTGATGGGGGCGAAATGCAACACCGCATGTGTCCCGTGCATTGGGGGCACGTTAAGATACCCAGGGGGTCCAAATTAATCCGGAGTCTCCCACGACGGCGTGCCTCATAATCAGATCGTAGTTTGGGCATGTAAAACCTCAAAATTTAATTTTATTTTATATATAGGACTATATACGGAATAGACTCTGCAGTGCCAGCTTGAAGGTAGCAGCCATCTTTTGCCGTGGGCTGCAGACACTGCCTGCACGAACTGTCCAGATAGCGCTCAGCTTTTTCTGTCGCAAGAAGTCATGGCTTTGTCGTCAGCTGCCTCGTCGTCAAACCTGCGCGAGCGGCCGCGCTGACAAATGACGACAAGGGGCGAGATAGAGTGCGCTTGCTCTAAACGTCTGGGCAAGAATAAAGTAATTGGTGTATATATGCACGAATCACTCTTTTCTTTTTTGGACAAGTAAAATAAACTCGCTTTATAAAATGAGCCCAGCACAGAACCCATTTATTTCTTGGCATGATTGAGAGCTGTCGGATATATGTCGGTGACTTCTTCCCACAAGCCTTCAAGCTTTAGGCAGATAGACCAGTCTACCCATTAATCATTGCATACGCGTTCGCCACAATGGTCAGCCTTTTCATCTCCCACGCTCTCGCTTCTATTGGTTACCGCTCAGCCTCCACTGTCCGCTGACCGCGGTTACCGGTAGGCCTGAGATGAGCGCATCGCGACAGTTTCACAATCACAATAAATAGGCATCAACAACAGCGACAACTACAGCGCGGATCAGAGTGGTCTGTATGTATACCTGCTGGATGGTCTCGTTCTCGAGCTGCAGGCTACGCAGCTTCGCCATGGGCCGTATGATGTCGCCCACATAGACCTGGCCGATGCGTGTGTTGTCAAGTGTGAGCCGCTCGACATGCTCGTTGATGTACTGCGGGAACGCCTTTTTCAGCTCCTCCAGGTCAGAGTCCCGTATCTGCGCCGAGGGAGATAAGAACTTTATTGCACAAACAGCTCATTGCCTGAGCAGTCGTCGCTGGTAAAAAAAAAAAAAAAAAAAAAAAATTAGCAGTGGCTTAGCTCGGCTATGCCAGGATATATGTAACGTTCGGCCACATCGTTCAGAACCGGTAGACCTGATGGCATGGGCGGGTAACGATACCCATTGGTAGCGCAAAAGAGTGGAATCTTCTGTTTAACGAGAAAGTTCTTGCACGTTGTACAAACTCGTGCCACGAGTTCACCCAAGTTGGTTTCACCCCACTCAGGCGGCGCCGCTAAACTCAACGTTTCACGCATGCATGGCACTAATCACCGGCGTCAAGTCTTTCATGTGCCACAGTCTTTCACACACGGCGCACACATATCCGAACGGATTGTTTACGAATTTCGTCTCGAAGGTCCGAGTCGCACTGGCGCTTTCGCTAAGTTTCACCGTATAGTCAGTCAATCGGTAAGCCTTGACGTCATCGACGGCGTCTTCTTGTTGCTGCTGCTGAGATGGTCGGGCACGTCGCTCAGCCTCCTGGCGACGCCGCTTTGCTAGACGTTCCTCCCTTTGCTCCGGTGTCTCCGCAGCACATTTAGCCTTCTTCTGTTCGTTCTTCCTAAGCTCAACGGCTAATTGCCAGGCAACTACTTCGCGATCCGATGAGTTAAGCTTCTCCGCTTTTCTGCGCCGCTGAGCAAAAATTTCGCTCTCCTCCTCCATGGCTATACCACACTGGCAAACGCCCAGCGCAAACGATCAAACGCCCAGCGCAAACGCCTGGCAAACGCCCGGCGCGCCAGCTGTGCGCCGTGTGACGTCACTGCTCCTCGCGCATGCGCAGCACGGCTCTCCAGGAGCCGCACGAAACTGCTCAACCTTGGCCAGTGTAGCTCACGCTACGAAAAAACAAAAAAATCAGGTGCTGCTATGAGGTTGGGAAATTTCCAGAACGTACTGAATGTACTGGGGCCGGAGGTATTCTGGTGGAGTGGTCCAGCTCACCAACGACTGGGGAAGGGGGGCGAACAAAGGGTGTAGGAAAAATGCTGGCTCTCCCGTAATCGACAATAGATGTAAGCATGAAATGGCTACCATATGGCGTCTTTTGCTACCTGTGGTGCCACCGCTTTCAACCGCTTTTCTTCTTCCAACAGTGCAGCGCACTCAGCGCCTGTCGCTACTTTTTCTTCTGGTCGCGGACCACTCACAGACTGCTGGCGTTAAAAAGAGCACAGGCAACCCTGTCTCAGTGCCAAAAGATGTATGGTGCCCTCTATCTGCCTTTTGAACGTCGCTATAGGAAATGACAAATAAACTTCAGTGTACTAGAAGTTACAGTTTCAGTGATATTGTGAAGAAACATTAGAAAAAAATCGGAAGCAATATTTTTTGTAACTCCGTTTGGGAAGTAACTAGCGTATGTAATGCGGCCCTGTCCAAAGGGTTGGGGGTCAGAGACCGCTTTTTCTTTACTTTTGAGTGGTTGCTCAGGTTATCTAGGGTTTTTTTTTTTTTTTCGCAACGATGATCATATGTTCTCGTTTGAGTTCCCGGATAACGGCTCGTGCTTTTGGCTCAAGGTCACTTGAAGCTCGCCAGTCAACGGGAGTTAAAAGCAGTTCATGCTTAATGCGGTGAGGATTTAGCGCGAGGACATGTCCACTGTAGTGCGGAGGACGTTCAGGCGGCCACCTCGACCCTCGCAGAACGGGGTGACCCCGGCGATGCCTTAGAAAATGTGTCATGGCGTCGTTGGCTATAGCGTGAGTGCTTACATGTGCTTGGCGAATGAGGACAGCGTTGTGGAGGTTGAATGTATGGGACGCAAAAAGGGTGGGCCTCTGACATATTTTAGTGTACCATAATTATTTCACAATGCATCTCTCGTGTCCATAGCACACTTCATTAGTCATTGCTATAATCTTATTACCTATAGATCTTACACACTTTACAGTGACTATTTTAGGCCCCTTTACAGCCATGCCACATCTAGCTGTTTTATTCCCACCTTATAATTCACTATTCATACCACTGGCAAGCCATGATCATCGCCTTGGCGGTCTTTGGCCACATCTGGCCCTTGCGCCAATAAACTCCAACAATCATCATCAGCAGAAAGGGTGCGTATATTCTAGGCACTATAGTTTCGACCGTCGCATGTCTCGCAGTCTGGATCGACGCTGATTTCTCTGCTCGACGCGACGAGTCCTCGGGCAATGCCTGTTACGATCGACCTACAGGACAACAGGCTCGGCTTGGCGATGTTACTAACCGGCCTGCCTGATACGTTTTATATACGTCCATGCGGCGTAGAAACGCGCCACCACCAACCACAGCCTCATTGCGGCTGAGTGTGCAGCTTCTACACATTCAGACGCATCAAAGTTCTCGCGCGAGAGAACGTGGGCAGTTACGAGCTATAGAGATGGCGTTCGTGGCCTTTGCATCGGCGCGTTCGCGTCAGGAAAAGAAAGTCGGGCCGGTCGGGTCTCCGAAGATCACGAAACCGGGCGAAAGAGACAAAGAAAGTTAAAACTAATCGCTTCGAAAGTCTTGCTAGCTTCCACAGTTTTGGGGAGCATAGTGAGAAAAAATGCGACACCCCTTACAGCACTGTTGCATCATGCGCCTGCTTATTCGGGCAGCGCTGCTTTCGACAGCACGGCCGGGTAGACGATATGAATAAGAGCAGTTTCACGAATTCAGCTGGGAAATATTGCCTGCCATTGGAGCCAATCGTACGTAGGCATTGCTAGCATACACTATCTTGAAAAGCCCCCGTGTTAGCTCTGGGTAGTCTGGAGACTTCGTCTCCATATATCTAATTATCATTTGGCGCGACCATAGCATAAAGATTTAGGAATGAAATTCTTCAAGCTGCCGACATATCAGTTAAGCTAACGTCTCTAAATAGAAAGTAAATACTATATGCCTGAAACTGTTCCGTCTGGTACTAATGGATACCGAATGAAGCGGGCGCGATATCAAGATTGGGATTCATCTTCTGCGCAGCATTCTCTGCCATAGCGTTTATGTGCCTGCCCGGCAAGACGGTAATGCGCCGAGACCCTGACCACGCAATTAAGCCACGCGACCGCGAATTAGACAGTCTCAGGAATCGGCCCACTTTGCTATCACTCAATGTCCAAGATTAGCCCACTGTATTCGGCGAGAAACCGCCGGGGAGGTTCGTTAAGAAACTTCGCTTTAATAATATTAATGATGCAACTGAGGGGCAATGTTTGCTGTTATTGTGTTCCGGAAGGCAACTTAACGATGAATGAACGCACGGGCAGTTGGGAAAAAAGAAAAAAAAAAGACAAGAGTGAAGGACGGTAACGGCACTTTGCTGCCTTACAAGATCAATCCTAGAAAATGTGGTGCACGAAAGAATACTCAAACAATAAAACAGTGCATAAATCGGGTACGACGAAGCGCGTGCATAGCTAGGTCCGGGCACACAAGTAAAAGTATAAAACAAAAGAACGAAAGGATGAAATGAGTTGCGGCTGTTCATAAATGAGCTTAGTATATAAAGGGACATTAAAAATAGGAATATTGAATTAAGCTGTATTCGTAAATTACGCTTCTGCAATAGTAAAAGGGCCACTCTTAACGTGAGAGGAGGATGCGCTGGCAAGCCACAAAAGGGCGAAAAACGAAAGGCAGCTGGCAACGCTGTCTATAAGGTCCTGAACTTGCCCGTCATGACGTCCTGGATTTTGGCACTGTCTACTCAAGTTTGGTAAGTCGTTTATCGGGAACTGAGCCCTACATTGCATTCTAAAGGAAACGAATACTTAGCCGAGAAAATTTCGAGAACTTCTCATGCGCCAAAACTACCCAAATAAGAGAAAACACATTGAAATCCGAGGCGTTACACTGAAGTACGGCCACTAAGGTTTAGGTGCGAAACTAACGAGAGAGAGAGAGAGAGAGAGAGGGGGGGGGGAAGTTTGGTCAATAGTAATGCACCTTTTCCAGTGAAATAAAAGACAGTAGGATTTGAAAGAACACTTTACTAGTTTGATGCAGCGCGTTAACTTTTGGTGTCCCCTTAGTAACATTAAACAAATTTAGTAAGGTGACTGCTTGGGTTTTGATCCAATGGTTGTGTGTAATGCTGCGAAACTAGACGGACAGGACAAATATGGCGAATCACCGACTTCGATTTCTTTATTGGTTGCGATGTTGCACGTACAAAACCAACTTAGGTTGTTAAACAGTTTCGTTTTTTACAGCGAAGCTGTTTGTGGCTAGGGCCCCGTGAAATTTTCGTGTGTGCGAGCAAAAACTGCGGTCTCATCGGCCGATCCCAGAGATAGTGCAGAAAGGGCCGATCCGAGCGCAATGGCGCATACCTCTGGGTGGTGGGCTCCGGGACCGGTAACGTGACCTTGAACTACCCTTGTCACACCTGGGACCCAAAGAGGTCCCGGGCATAAGGGTGGTCCCGGGCATAAGCACCGCCACCACGGCTCTCCCGTGGTGGCGGTGCCGTCGAAACGTCACGCGTGTATAGTTTCCTCCGGCTCCTCAAGGCGGCAGTTCCGTCGTCCACGCGAATGTAGATAAACAACCAGATATACAAGTTGCCGTTCGCTTGGCATTTTGTGCGCGATCTTCATCGGTGGTGTTTGCTGCCTGCCGGCGACGATTGCATTCTCGTCTCTGTTCCTGCCGTCGCTCTTCGTAGGCGCGTTGCTCCTCGGGAGTCCGGACTATACGCGAATATGATCGAATATAATAATAATTAATATAATAATAACAGAGGTGATACGAAAATATGTGTGCGTACCTATCGTCACGACGACAACCGATGAAGACAATAAACGTGTCCGTACCTTTGTTCCAAATTCTGTACCCCTTCTGTGTCGTGTGCTAAACAGCTTCGCATCCACCTTCACAGAGTTAAATAGCTCTTTTTTTTTTTTATTTTTTGCGGCTGGGTGTCGGAGAGGCCAGTGAGAGGTTCGTGTTATACGAGCAGTAGCGGAAACAGTGGGGATTCTTCGAATGCCATCAGCGTCCTACCTGAATCTCGTACAGGGGTATCTTGGCTTCGGCCACCCTCTCCAGGTCGCTGAGCAGCGGGCTGGCGTGGATGTTTGCCCACCGCAGCGTGAGCCTCCCGTCGAACTCGTCGCACTGGCACTCCTCGGACAGCATTGTCAGCTCGTTGCACAGCGTCGCCCCCACGGGCTCCGGGCAGCAGCAGCAGCACAGCATCAACAGCAGCCACGCACCGGCCGACGCCGCCCACAGGCGCCACGAACTTCGTCGCTGCAGCTTTGTTTTCGAAGGAAGCCCCTTTATGAATCACGAAGTTTTACCCAGCCTCTTTCGGCAGTAATTATACTTATGCGCTATGCCGACTCAGCTGCGTAAAAAGTGCACGAAACGCGGGGTTTGAGGAAAAATTGAAAATTTCCTGAGCTCGGGAACGCAGCTTGGAATTCAGATTATCTGCCCGTATTATTGGTATACATCACCAACATAGTGCTGTACTGTTTTACTGGCGTCAAAAAAAAAAAAAAAAAAACTAAATAAAATCTGTTCTGAAGTCAGGCTCTTCCGCGGAACCCGTATCCCGCTCACTTTTGACGCCGCTTGTGCAAGAAGAGGGAATAGGAGAAGTTTCGTGAGTGCGCTTGCCCACGTACGTAATTAGACAGCCACAAGATGTCGGTTGACAGTCTGCCTTCAACTGGTAGTTTAATTGCGCTTAACTTATCCGGTCTTTCGTGTTCGTCTTCTGGGGTAACCATGCAGCCAAATATATTTACGTACTGACACCAACTTGTCCAAACACACAAATGTTTTACTAGGTCACGAACCTTGCACTAGAACAACAAACCAGGCATGAACTGGCGCTCCCTATTCTCTTCCGGAGTCCCTTCCTCGCTACCCGCCGCAGTAGCTTAGTAGCTATGGCGTTGCGCTGCCGAGGTAAAAGTCACGGGTTTCGATCCCGGCTGCGACGGCCGCTTTTAGATAAAGGTGAAATGCAAAACGTACGTGTGCTTACATTTAGGAGGAGGAAAACAAGAAGTGAAAGGCGGAGAGGTTAACCAGATTAAGTGTCCGGTTTGCTACTCTGCACGGGGGGTGGGGTAAGGGCAGAAAAGATGAGAAAACAAGAGAAGATTAAAAATAAAGGAACGTATCAGTTATCACATTCTATAGTTTTTCAATAAGTCCTGTTTCTTTAAAGAAAGAAGCACACAAGCGCTTTTAAAGCAGTTCGCGCCGACGTCGGCTGGGACCAGGGTCCAAGAATTTTGGCTTCCGTAAGGGGACGGCTGTCAATCTTGTTGAGCGTGGTGCTGAGGACTTTTCTTTGTGCACTAAAACGACGACAATCACACAGAAGGTGCGCAATCGTCTCTTTGCACCCGCAAACCTCACAATCTGGACTTGTGGCCATAGCGATAAGGCAGGAGTTGGTAAAAGCTACTCCAAGCCATAGGTGACAAATGAGAGTCACCTCCCATCGTGGTAAGCCATGTGGAAGGCGGAGCTTTATATCAGGATCCAGGGAATAAAGGCGCTGGTTTTTAGAGCCTGCCGAATTCCATTGGGCTAACGTAAGCCCGCGAGCAAGCGTACGGAGCTGTTCCGCTGCTTCTGATCTGGACATAGGGATAGCGACGCAATCGGCACTGGTATGTCAAGATCGAGCGGCTGCGTCTGCTTGCTCGTTTCCAAGGATACCGCACTGACTTATCAACCATTGAAATACGATGTCATGTCCTTTGTCAACTACCGGATGGTGAATTTCTCGTGTTTCCGCGACAAGTCGTTCGTGGGGTCCAGGGCGTAGTGCAGAGAGCAAACTCAGGGCGGCTTTGGAATCGCAGAAGATAGACCATTTCTGAGGCGTTTCCTGATCAATCAATTGAATTGGTGCACGCAGAGCTGCAAGTTCGAAAGCCGTCGTTGATGTCATGTGCAATGTCCTGAATTTTATCACTGTAGATGTTGCTGGGACAGATACTGCAGCTGCAGAACTGGAGTGTATGACCGACCCATCGGTGCAAACATGTAAGCGGTCACTGTGGACTTCATGGAGTACCAATAATGCTGCCTGCTTTGATGCTGCTGACGGTATTTATGCCTTCTTCGTGATGCCTAGAATGATAAGGCATACTCGAGGTGAATGTAGAGACCACAGTGGCAACGAAGGCCATGCTGCTGGGACGTAATTCGACGGTATACAGCGATGCTCCGTGAGTAGTCAGGAGACGGCTAAAACTCGTGTGCGGCCTAGTTGTTTGCAGGGGCAAGGTGATGAAAGGGTACCCTTGCGACATGTCGAATGTGCACTCTTAAAGCGTCGACCACTATGACCGCCTTCTGCAGTCTCGCTCGTATCTGCGGACGTGTCACGCCGGACGCCCAGATGCAGATATAATCTGCATAGCTGGATATCTAAACCATCCTTGGCAATGATCGAACAAGGTCTAACAGTGCTATGTTGAAGAGCGTGGGGCTTAACACTCCGCCTTGCGGAACACCTTTGCTTGGTTAAATGGTGGGATGTCATTCCATCCTCTGTTAGCATGAAGAAGGATCTATCCTCCAAAATTAGCTATGAACCCCGCGCACTACACGGCCACCAATGCCTACATCGGTCAAAGCATGGAGGATTGCTTGGTGTGCTACATTATCATATGCGCCTTTGACATCAAGAAACACCACCACCGTTATTAATTTCATGCTCTTTTGATGCTGAATAGATGTTACCAAATCAAGCACGTTATTGATCGACGACCGAACACGCCGGAAGCCCGCCACTGCATTCGGATATACCTCATTATGTTCTAAGTACCATCCGGGGCATGTCAACACCATTATTTCCATTGGTTTCCCAACGCAAATGGCAAGAGCGATGGGACGGTGCGATGCCAAGTCTAAAGAATATTGATGAACTTAACGTATTGGGGCGGCAAGGGCCAAGTATGGCCAAAAAGCGCCAGGCTAATGATATTGAGTTGGCACTGGAACGATTAATTACGAGGGGCAGATGTGAGGCGGTTGTAAAGGGGCCTAAAAACACCCGAAGCACAGAATTGTAGACTGTTGGACCAGTTGGTCCACTTCATCTCTTCCTGCACGTAATTCCACTCAACGACACTACACCCGAAGTAAAGTGCGTAATATGTATACGTAATAAAATCATGACAAATACTAATGAGGTGTACTAGGAACACGAGAAATACTAAAATGTGTCAGCGATAAAAGTTTGCAAGAAGCACTACTGCCTTAACATAGCCCTTGAAAACAAGGGTCTGCAGGCACGTGCTATACAAAACGATACTAGCACAGCAGCGTCCTCTGGTGAAAGAATGTGCTATGAATTTCTTGGGCTGATAACATGTAAGACAGCATCATTTAAGAAACCTAAGACTGCTTTGGCGTCAAAAAAAAAAAAAAATGTTCTGCACTAAGAAACATTGCCGGATGGAGAAGCATATATGTTGCCGGTGTGCTAAAGGAAGGGGTTCCTTTCTCTCACCTTCTACTTTCAGGGACTCCAGCAGAACGTGAAGGACGGTCAGCTGCCTCACCACATGAGCAGCAGATTCACCACTAGTCCGCAAGTAAATTTGTGTGTGCCGTATATGTGCCCTATTCTGAGACAACAAAAGAGGACATCACTTCGTCGTGGCTTTGTTGTTGATGTCCAAATGCCCAACCGCGATTTTATTAGGTGGAGCTTATTAAAGGTTTCTGTATCCGACAAACGTTGCCAGTAGTTCCTGAATTATTTCCGAATGAAAGGTTTCGAATCTACGGAAGTAACAAGTATGGAAGAGTAGAGTAATTTTCTTGCGATGGGTGTGGCGATTTCGCCTGAAAGCATATTACCCTCGACGCCTCTGTTCCAAGGCACCCAGAATATGATGACATGCTGTTTAGACATACACGTCATGCACCATACAGAATAAAGCTCCTTGAGCACAGGATTTTTGTGTTAGCCGTCTGACAATGCCAAGAATGCCATTCGCGATAACGGTATCATATAAACGTTCGGAAAGTCGCAAGAGCTTTAGCAATTGGCATCCATCGGTTCCGGATCTGTGGCCACACATCGCGGACCTTTAGCCGGGATTCGTTCAGGATTTGCAGGCTTGGCCTCCATCCAATACGATTTCAACAGAGGCTGAGGTCGAGGGTTCGATGCCCAGCCACGGCGGCAATTTTCTGATGTGGGCAGAATGCTAAACTTTCGTGCACTAACATTTCAACATGTACGATTGAAGATACTCGAGTGGTCAAAACGAATCTACTGCTTTTTCTGTCACTGTTGAAAAAAGAAAACGCTGGTACTATACTGTCACTCATTTCGTTTCATTTCTCATCAGCCAATACTACTGGCCGTCGTAGTCAATGGGACTTAAAATGACTATTTTGCTAATGTTGCGGCGCCGTATGATACAGCAACGCATAACGATCATAATCCGTCATAGTCAGCCAGATAAAAGGGAATAAACACTGTTTTTCTATTCAGCGACGTCCAGGGAAACCATATGTTTACAGGCGCGCAATGCTTTGTTAAGGGGTTAATCGTTCATGGACGCCAGATCAGTCAATAATTAACGAAATGTTGAATAATGACCTAATAATCACTATTTTTCCACATTCCAAATATTTCTTCCTTGGCAGAGACTCAGGGTCATAAAGTTTTAATTCGACTGTGTTATAATTATACCTACACAACTGCAGCTATAGCAGACACGATACATTGATGTGTCACTTTCGTATGATAATGCGAACGCAAGAATTTCTCACTCAATTGAAAATCTGCAGGCATACACTTCCTCAGAAATAAATCCCCGATGCCATATCAACGAGCAATCTGCAATATATATTTCACAATTGAATGTCGCTATACTGACAAAAGAACCACGAATGCACCAGGCAGCGCCCTTGCGTGAATGATCAGAATGACGCTTTTCACGACGAAAGCGCGATTTGATCAATCACACGAAGGCAAGCGAATGATTCTCTTTCAGAACTGTTGTGAGATCGCACCCCACCTAGAACGGACGACAATTCAAGGCTCGTACGTTTTCTTGACCTAACTACAATGAACCTTTCAATGTGTTGGCTAACGAGCTGTCGCAAAGCCAACGCGCACTGGCCACGCCATCTTCATGCCGTCTTGTCACGCATGCATGTGGCGTTGGAAGCACGTGGAATAAGGCCATAACGCAACTGCAAATTTACTGAATAGCTTTCAAAAGAATTTTTCTTTACATAAGCAAAAATTATAACGAATGTTGAATGTCATTTCTATCTAGATCCAACCCCCAACCACCCAACACCCGGGACCCGCCTTGGCGCCCCGAGGAATCTGGTCACAATCTACTAAGTGCCTGATTGAATGACGGCGCGAACGTGTCCACGAATAAAGACGTAAAGACTCAAAGACAGTAATTTTAACCGTTTTAAGAACTAAGCTTAAATTTCACACCAGCAGACGTTTTGTGGGCGTAATTGAACGTAGCACTTTCTCGAGTACAGTTGAGTTGAATTAAGTAACGCTGTACGCCCCCCCCCCCCCCTTTTTTTTTTAAGGGGGCGTGTTGACTTGAAATATATTGTAAGTTATAACTGCCAATGTCTATTCGTTTTAATTTTTTATGTGCATTCATTACTGCAAATGTTGAGTTTCGCAAAAAGCGATGCCATCTGTGAAGGTTTACCATTACCACGACTTTCTGCAAGGTAACAATGGTAAAGAAAATTTACGAAAAGATCGCAGACGGAGTACTTGCAGAAGTGATAAACGTTTACATTCGGGTAATCAATTTGTGCTACTTCAAATAAAAGAAAATTTTGTTTCACCCGTAACGCGAATGAGTGACGTGATAGCTGGCGACATATAATGCGCCGTAAGGACTGTTTCTTGCGGTGATTGTCGGAGTGAAAATATGCATGCGCGGGCGAGCAATCTGCTTCCGAGAATAGTGTGAGTCGTATTCGTTTGTGGGAGTATGCCTCTCGGTTGTTGTTGTTGTTGTTGTTGTTGTTGTTGTTGTTGTTGTTGTTGTTGTTGTTGTTGTTGTTGTTGTTGTTGTTGTTGTTGTTGTTGTTGTTGTTGTTGTTGCTGTTTCTGTTATTTTATTGTTGTTGTTGTTCTCCTGAGCGGTTGTGGCGCATACCCACAGTGGGAGATTGTCCATGAATCGGGTGCTGAAATAGAACGACGCGGTTTGTACTTCCTCTTCTTACCTATGCGCAGCCGCTGGTTTCTACTGAAACAGCCCTTTGCTGCTGGATTTACTCCAGCAGCCATTCTACTGCTGGATTCATTCGGCTTTTCTCCAATTTATATTTGAGCTCCCCCATTAACATGCGCCGCATTATCATTGAAGAAAACAAGATGACGTCAACGCCATCCAGTGAATGAGAAGAACACTTATCAAGACGAAACAGACATGCTGAATCGTTGTCATTACATGCAGAAGAAGAAATTGTAGTTAGGGACAGCCGCCGCAACTTGGAATAAGGCGAGGTGTTAAAACACAAAGAAGGCGCGGACGCCAGACATACATACTGTATACCCGTACACAGATGTCTAGCGTGCGTTAGCCAGTCATAACAGCTGCTGGCTTGATCGCGCTTTTCAGGATCGGTATTCTTCACAGCTGCAGCATCGGTTCATTAGCTCGTTTGTCTGTTTATGTCTTCCGCAAGAATCATATTATGTGCCCCGAATAAATACCATGAAGAAGAAAGAAGGGCATAGTGTCTAAGAGATAGAATACTGTATATTACCAGTCCATTGTTCTTAAGTTCGAACCCTTGCTACACAATGAGAGCGTTTCTTTCTTTCTTTTCTTCGAAACTTTCTCGCAAATTATTTTGAGATTCTAACGATGGGCGGCGGCGCACACCTGCGGACGTAAAAGCAACCAGGGGAGTGAGCTCGAACAGCTATTGCTGTAAAAGAAAAAAAGATGTGGAGAAACCATCGACGATAATTGTCAATGTAACCGAATAGACGGACGGACGGACGGACGGACGGACGGACGAACGAACGAACGAACGAACGAACGAACGAACGAACGAACGAACGAACGAACGAACGAACGAACGAACGAACGAACGAACGAACGAACGAACGAACGAACGAACGAACGAACGAACGAACGAACGAACGAACGCACGAACGAACGCACGAACGCACGTTTTCGAACGAATACGTGCGCATCGAAGAGCTGTGAAGTCGGCGCTCCCCAGAACTCTCTTAATTTCGCGGGAGCAAGCGTGCTATGCACCGGCTCCTTTATCGCCATTCCGGCCACCGACCACTGACCAACCACGAAAACGGAATAGGCGGCTTTTCGCTTTCACAAAGACAGCAAACTGAGAGCACGAAAGACGTTCACACTGTGCCTTCGTGTGGCGCGATTTGGTGATGTTTATGTCGCTTTCAGATCTCTCTCTTGCGCCATGACTCCATTGTTTCTGAGCTGCATTGGCTTCACTCCAGCTGGCGACATATCGTTACGGATGGCATCAGTCAATATAAAACGCGCCGGACAATATCGTAAGTACACACGGGTGGCCGCAGGCATGCTTTGCATCGCCTGCGTTTGTCGATAAAAAAAAAAAACAAAAAGAAAAGAAAAAAACAAGAAGAGAAAAAAACTAAAGTCCTTTATCCTGCTTCGGGTGATAGCAATGCCGTTAATCACGGAGCTCAATGACACCAGTTCCGGAGACAAATGTATACGTGACAGAGTGGTTTTACGCCTTTTCTTTTTTTCTTCTTTCACGTACGGAGTGTAAGTTCTGACAGCCAGGCAATTTCTCGTGGCAACCTCCTCATAAAACACGTAGGTGAAAGTTCCACAGGTGCGGTGGAACTTTGCAGCTTTTAATACAAAATACTGTGTAGGTTTTAAAGGGGTTTCATAGAGTGAAATGTTAGAAATTCCACGTTTTTGTAAAATTGGGAGCGTACTCAGGTTGGTGTCAGTTCGCTGTTAACCACTCCAAGAAACAGTATGTTATGAACGAGACCACGGTAAACATCAAGGTTAATGTTAGATGCAACTTAGCCTACACAAAACGCCCATTACTTTGTATATATTTTTTTCTTGTGTGTGTGCGTGTGTGACTGGCCGCGCGGCTGGCCGCTACTTTGCGTGTATTCGCGGGCTTCTTTCACGCTCGGAAAAACACTTTTATGTAGCACTTATTGAGCAACAGAAAGCTGTATCGAGAGTTTTCCATGTTGCTCTACAATTGTCTCATTCACACTTTTAATTTAATTGTAATATTTGAGAAGTTTATTCATTAATTAAGACTAATTGTGCAATTATGCGGAATACAAGAAATAATATGAGTATCCCCAAGCGACGGCAAACAACACTACCTTGGTTCTGTCCAGCTACACATTTTAAAAGTTTGGCTAATGTTACGTGGGACACCCTGAATATCATAATGTGACAGGGGAGGAAGCAGACACGTGGTGTCTTGCAGCGCCCAAGTCGTATGGTCTCCCTTGATCCTTGTGCAATTTTTGCGTTGAAACATAAAACATTAACACGTTATCAACCCGCTCAGTTTACCCTGCCTTTAAGTCTTTCTTCCTCAATCCTTTGACATCCTGAGCAAAAATGAGACCGAGGATGAAGTCGGATCCAGCGGCACTCGGAAAAACAGAAACTATAAGGAGGATCTCGTGGCCTGCCAACAGAGCGTTCAGAAATTTCTTTCACACTTGTTTCCTAAAGAAGGAAGCAGATAAATGACTGCTTTAAAATTGTACGGTACTGTTTAGGAGTAAGGGCTACGGTCACTACAGAAATCTCGGTGAAGCTTTCGATATCGACAGATTAAAACCAATTCCGCGCCCTCAACCTCAATCCTCTTATCCAAGAGCTGAATATTTGGAGGTGTCCCATGACAAATGAGTGAGCGCGTGCGAGGATTTGTGTCTTGTCAGATAATTTTGCATTCGTTCTTGTTGTTCATTAAAATGTATTGTGCAATACCGTCAATATTGTCAATACCGTACATGTACGACCTCCGCGAACACCCTCAAAATGGTCAATGGCGTACATGTACGCTATCGCTTGTACATTTAAAAAGCGCGCCTCTTTCGATCATTTCTTTCGCTTGGCATGTGCTGCCACTCGACGGAAACACGTGGAATTTTTTACTTGTGCTCGTTAACCGCTCGCGCATCCCGGCGCGTGCGCGCGCGGCGGCGGCAAGTGCGCTCTTCTTTCGATCATTTCTTTCGCTGGGTATGTGCTGCCACTCGACGGGAAGGCGTGGAATTTTTATTTGCGCCAATGGCTCTCCGTTTTTTTTTCTTTCGTTTTTTTTTTTTTTAACGGCAACGGCGCGTCAGCTCTCGCTTGCGCATCCGGGCGCGCGCGCGCGCGCTGCACCGGAGGTACGGTTTTCTCCTGCGGCGGATCCCGCTTGTTGCACTAAACTGATGGCTATCTGGTTTCAAATCTCTCAAAGGGTGACCGCTTGTTACTCGATCGTTTATCGCCCACCGCGGCGCGATTACACCTGTTCCCAGGCAGCCGCGTATATACAGAAACGATGCTGCCGTTTTTGCGGTTCCTTTTTTGGAGACCACAAAAGCTCTATAGCCCCTTGTTGGCGATAAGACGAAGGCTTCTCACTTGTTTCGGTTTCCGGACGTGCGCACAACCATTTTTCAGTGCGCTTATCTTCTTATTCACGAATAGACATTGTGTATTTTACAACACCAACGATTTTTTCCTCACTTTACTGTCACTTTAAAAAAATTACGACCATATTTTTTCGAAATAGGTTCTTTCGAAGAATTTCAATCAGCAATAAAAAAATCGACCCTGGGGGGTCGCATTTGGCAAAAAAAATTCGACCCTCAAATCAGTTGGTAGCACTGTACGTAAACATGTGTGTGCCTCTTCCATTTTGTCGTAGTTTTGCAGCATTATCCCAGGACTTTGGGTGTCTGGATGAAGCAATTACCATATTTTCTATAGCAGTTAACCCATTGCCCATAAAAAGTTGACAGTCGCTTTAGCATACGCTAAAGAGGATGAAGGCGAAAGCCTGCGTGCTCACGAGACATTCATTTAATTACTTGACATTGACATTCTCATTCGAATGCGTTGTTACTTCCTATTGCTTGTTTTCTCCCACCAAAGGTCGTGGCTTCGAGTGCCTTAATTAACTTTATATTAATTAACTGCGCCTTATTTGCCTTAAGTAACACCAAAGGTCGTGGGGTCGACTCCCAGCAACGGTCGTGGGTTCGAGTGTCTTAATTACGTCAATCTTAATGAACTGTACGTGCCTTAAGTAACACCAAAGGTCGTGGGTTCGACCATCAATGGTGCACCATCAATTTGTGTGCCATCAATTTTAGTGCCATTGAATTGTCCGGATGGTGAAATTTTCGAGCCACTTAATAAACTTCGGCCCATGTATGCACTATGACGCCACTCACTCCTTTCAAGTAGCCGGCGTAAGCTCGTCCCCCCCCCCCCCCCCCCCCCCCCCCACTGATCCTAATGACACGGTTATGGCTGTCTGGTATGGGGGCCGTTTTGATGAGCGAATTTGTGTTCATGTGGCGCACATATACAGGGTGTCCCACGTAACTTGAGTCCAAACATGAAGAACATGAAAATGCCACGTCGCTGGACAGAACCAAGGTAATGTTGTTTGCCGTCGCTTGGAGATACTCAGATTATTTTTTTGCATTCCGCCTAATTAGACAATTAGTCTTAATCAATTAATCAACTTCTCAATTACTATAGTTATATGAAAAGTGTCAACGAGAAGATTGTAGAGCAACCTGAAAAACTCCCGATACAGATTTCTGTTGCTCAATACGTGCTACATAAAAGTGTTTTTCCGAGTGTGAAAGATGCCTGCAAATACACTCAAACTGCCTCAAGCGGCCAGTCGCGCGGCAGTTTTGCGTGTATATATGCTGGCGGCGTTGTTCTCTGCGTTGTCCCACGCTCATCCGGAAACCGTCGGAAGACGTCGGAACTCCGGCATTTCTTCTTCTTCTTCGGCAATTCGCAAGATGTGGCAAACATACGCACGTGAATTAAGCGTTCAGGTAGCAATTAAATTCTTAAGTACGCATCCCTGACGTTCGCAGGCATCCTAATATACTACTTAACAATAACATTTATCATCATTATCTGCAAAGATTACGAAGTGCATATTCAAGGTTTCGCTGACGGTCGCAAGTGGCTGCGCCGGAACATCCCCACCAGGCGTCAAGAACGACAAGAGCCAACAGCGCATTAAAAGATAAACTATCGGCGGTGAGGCTAGATATACTTGTCTCGTACCTCGCGATCGAGGTCAGAAGCATTGGAGGCCACCACGTCGATCACATATTTTTCGATAGGCGCGCGTATACCCATACATATCCGTGTAGTGCGCGGAAGCAAGACCTGCGTAAAATATATAGTTAGCACACGCACTTCTCGAGTTCTGAAGTTTCACAGATTCATAGTGCAGTTCGGGACTTAATTGCGATCGCAAATGAAGCTAAGGATGTACGTGGTAGGGTCATGATAGAATTGATAACATCGATACATCAAAGAAAAACAAAAAACAAAAAGAAAGATTTGCCTCTTCTCACTTTACAAACGTACTGCAGGCGACATCCGCGGTTGACTGCCCAACTGGGTCGTAAAAAGCGCGTGCCGCTTCAGCAAGAGTGGAAAAGTCCGAACAAGCCGCACTTGACACAGGAAATCGAGGCGTTGATAGTCCGAGTGAGTCCGAGTGCGGCCAGTGGAGTAAGAAGTGGAAAATGGTGGATGGTGCAGCCGCAATCACTCTGAATGGACAAGGCATTGCCAGGAAAGCGACCATCGGCTTAATCCCCTTTACCATGCACCAAATACTTCCGATGTCACTGCGATTGTACGATGTATTGCGTCGGAGCGCCTACAGTAGACTGCACCGGCCAGATTGATGACAGCTGACGCCACTTCCTATACAAAATCTAGGCACATATAGGAAGATCACATACTATATAGCGTTCGATCCGTGAATCCAATGTGAAGCACAGTGCTCATGTTAGAAGGAGTCGGCACACTGATCGCGGACGTGTTGACATCGCTTCGACAAAGAACCCCAAAGGCCCAAACGCGAGACAGCGCCGCACGCTAGCGCACTGCAACGAATACACGCCCCGTCAAAACGCGTGGGGCAGCTATATATATATTTAGCGACGGTCTACTAATGACCGGTGGCACTGACTGACGAATGAGCATTGACTGGACTGGACTCACCTTTTCCATAGCGGGGTGTATTGGTGGAGCCGTGCGGACTGGAGTCGGCTGTGTACGGTTATTGTTTGGCACCGGTCTATGCGCTGCACGGCGATATCGATAACGCGCTGCGCTTTATTCTTGCAGAAGCACGGCCAGAACGTTGTTCAATCAGTTGAGGACCCGCCTATCTTGCGCGGCCGCTGCCGCCCCTTATCTGGGGCCGTTCTTGTATTCATTGCTTACAGATTTGGGGGACGCGCACAGCCGAACACAATCGAAACTCAAGCCCGGCAAGATCGGCAGCTTTTCCCGGCAAGGCGCGTGAGTGCGACCACACGGCAAGAGCTTAGCGAAAACCAAACGAAGGAATCCCCATGGCAGTGCCGTTCGAAATCTCCAGCTCGTAAGGACTGCCAACTTTATGAATGCCCTTAGATCGTAAATTGCAGATAAGACCGCGACAGCCGCGCTTATGCAACGAGTCCCACTGACCTACTGCAGTCGCGGGTGAAAGATTTAAAAGCTCCTCCAAGACACGGATGTCTTGTCTGCATGCAAAACCCTCGATCTGGAGAAAAAAGAAAGTAAAAAAATACGCTGAAAAAATTGCAGAAGTTCCTCACAAACTGATTCCCTCGAAGAAGGTTATATTGTGAGAGGAACCTTTACAATCGTTTCGGCGACGCGACCGTTATTCGTGGCCGTTCGAAAGAGACCAACTGGCAGAATAACTTCCAAGGCTACGTACATAGCGAATCGATGGTGCATACCATGGAAAAGAGTTGCAAACGCCGCTGCACCCTCCAGTAAGCTACAACACTATAAGCAAGTGATCGGAAGCAGCGCCTCCAAAGGATAGATCACGCGTATACGCTGCATTTCGGCATTTCGGAAAGTCGTTACGGCGAAGTCAGAGCGCACAATTTTGAAGACTGGATCTCGAGCATTTGAGGATCCGCTGAAACGTAGTATAGTTTGGCGAGCTTATAAGTTAAAGCATACGAGCAAAATAATGCCTGACGGTGCCTTACGTATCACTTGAAGCTATACACCTGCTGGGCAGGGGCGTGGCCAGGGGGCACACCGGGAAGCCGGGAACCTGCGGCTGCTGAAGGGGCCTGTTGGGAAGTCCCGCATGTAGCCGTAATTTCTAATACAGGCTTGAAGATCAGTATGCTCACTAAACGAGGCAGTGAACGAATAAAAACTTTGGAAATCTTGCATTTTTGTTTCGCCGTGCATTTTTACCTGTAACGGTTTTATTTTTCTCTCTCCCTGAATGCGAAGAGACCTTCAAAGAATAGGGCATGTACATACTGTCAGAGTCTCTTCCATATCTGTCCTGCAACGGGGAAACGACGGCAGACATTCCGAGAAGACGACGATAGCGTAAAGAAACAAAACACCTTGCAGGGCAAGATAATTTTGGGTCCTTATCACATTTCCTTCACTTCCCAATTCCAATGATATCTGGGCAGCTACTTCAGGTGACCTTTAGAGAAGCCTTTCGCGGTGACATGGTTTGCTACGTGCAGTACAGGGAACATTGCCCACAGGAAGCCTGTAATATATCTGTGGGCTGTTTTTGCACCCACCGGGCCCTTCATCGCGGATTTTTCGAGACCTATATCGATCTTTGTTTCGCCAAGTATCCAAGGCTTCCCCTGTCATAAAATGACCGTGATACATGACTATCTGCCAACTGTTTTCATGATTTGAAACACTGCTGTCGCATGTGATTCCAACCTAGAGGGCCACATATCACAGCGGCGTTTCATGAAACAGAAATTGCGCCGGGCGTCGTCACCGGCTCTGTATACTATGCAAAATGCACAGGGGTATGGATGCGCAGTTGTTGGCCACAGATAATTAGAATGAGTGTGTAATAACATTATGGTGCAGATGAAAACTGCTTACTTCTCCTTGTTAAACACAGCTGCTGTGTTATCCCAGAAATTAAGAATTTGTATTTATATTCACACAGTGAATGGTGCAAAATTACACGAGACGACATTTCATACTGATTAAAACCGTATACGTACCGCGTGACCTGCCACCAACGTGCTCGCCTCACTTGCCATCAAATACACCCGTGCACTTCCTCAAGAGAGAGAGAGAGAGAGATAGAGAGAGAGAGAGAGAGAGATAGAAATAGAAGAAAAGTAAGGCAAGGAGGTTAATCAGACCCACGTCCGGTTTGCTATACTGCACTGGGGGAAGGGGGTATAGGGATGAAAAGAGGGAGAAAGGAGATAGAGAGTGCACAGTTTCGCGCACATTTGAAGCTTTCCACCGAGTTTACACACGACCGTCAAGACCTGTCGACTTGAGGTACTGCAACAACGCTTTCGTCGCTTTCTGTGCCATCGACGCGTACGGTCATGGTCCAAGGATCTTCAATTCCGAAAACGGTCTAGAATCCAGCCGGTTCAAAGCTGTCCGGAGAGCTTCACGCTCGACGTCGTACTGGGGACAGAGACATAAGACGTGTTCAATCGTTTCTATAGTTCCACAAGAGTCGCACATGGGCGTATCTCCCATTCCAATGTGGAACAACGAGTAGGCCCGTGTAAATGCTACCCCGAGCCAGAGGCGGTACAATACTGTCGCCTCAGAGCGGGAAACTTTTGATGGCACTAGTAGCTTTAAGAATGGATCAAGTCTATGAAGATGACACTTCGGGAGGTTGGGAGAAGACCAATATCTGTGTGTCATGGCTTTAGCCATGGTATGAAGCTTTCTTGTAGCGTCGGTCCTGGATAAGGGAATTGGAACTGGCCGGGTTTCCAGGTGGGAAAAAGACCTGGCGGCTTCGTCGGCGAGGTCATTACCAGCAATGCTAGTATGTCCAGGTAGCCACTGAAGTATAATTTCATGCCCTTTAGCCATAGCTTGATAGTGGTCTTCTCTTATCTCATATACCCGCTGCTCATGAGTCCTGTGATATAGGGCAAAATGCAGACTCTGAAGCCTTAGAGTCGCAAAACATCACCCATTTCTGTGGTGTCTCTTGCAGGAGGTATTTTACAGCAGCACGCAGGGCAGCAAGTTCTGCCACCGTTAATATTGCCATGCGTGACAGATTGAATTTGACTGTAGTTTTCGAAGCCGGAATGACAACGGCACCTGAAGAGCTGGTAGATGATACCGAATCATCGGTATAGATGTGTATTCTGTCCCCGTATGCATCATTCATTAATAGCAACGTAATCTGTTTCAGAGCTATTTTTGGGTGATTGGCCTTTTTTACACCCGGTATACTTAGGCGCACCTGAGGCTGTTGGAGACACCACAATGGGAATGAAGGCCTTGCTGCTGGGGTGTATCCTGATGTAAAACAATTTGGATTGGTGATCATAACTTCAGAAAACCTGGCACGAGGTCTCTGCGAGGGCAAGAACGCCAAGTGATGATCGGGGACGCGGGAAATATGACGGATATGCACCCTGCGACAATCGACAGCAACGTAAGTTAGGATGAGATGATCTTTGGCGAGGGCGATTGTTGCAGGTGTTGACGCGCAGCGAGGAAGTCGTAAACAGGTGCGCAATGCTTGGCCCTGTAAGCTCTCCAATGAGGGAACATTTGACTTGCACGTATTGGACAACACTGGAAGGCGGTAGAGTAGATATCCTAGAAATAGAGCTCTGTACAACTGAAGCATACAGCGTACAGATGCGCCCCATGTTTTCCTTCTCGGCCTTTTGGGCTAAGATTTAAAAAAATCGCACTTCCTTAAAAAAATTATTTTCCCTACCAATAGAACTTTCGCGCCTTCAAATGTTTTATTGCGATATCAATTATAGGTACACTCCAGGCGATTTCTCGCCATCGTCGCCTTCACGATGTTCCGTATAAAATCCAAGTACGATAAGATCCTATCGAGCCCCGCGCACCGTATGCTGTGGGTCCGAGGGAAAGCTTGCGACGGTGAGCCAGCCGAGAATGAATGAATGAATGAATGAATGAATGAATGAATGAATTCTGGGGTTTTACGTGCCAAAACCACGATTTCATTATGAGGCACGCCGTAGTGGGGGACTCCGGATTAATTTTAAGCCCATCTCAACATGCCCTAAATGCAGGGGACACGGGAGTTTTTGCATTTCGCCCCCGTCTAAATGCGGCCGCCGCGGCCAGTATTCGACCCCGCGATCTCGTGCTTAGCAGCGCAACACCATAGCCGCTAGGCCACCGCGGCGGGCTGCCGAGAAGGATAGTGGCTTGACGCCCGACCCGTGCGCCTAATGTTTGAGGCCCCATGTGATCAAGCGCGCATTTGGGGAGGGGGGTCAGGTGAGCGGGCGTCTTTTCCTTTAGCGCGGCCGTGGCTGCGTTTGCTGTCCGCGCCGTTGACGCGGCCCGGGCGTCCTATCTTGGAAGTAATCTGCGGCGGGTGCAAAGAGGGAGAGCGGAGTTGGCTGGTGGCTTCATGTGCGCTGTCTTCCCGCGCACCTAGTGTTGCAGGTCGCGTAATCTCACGGTTCGGAGGCGCATTGCAACGAGGCAGCATGAAGCCTTCGCTCTTATCTGCCTGCTCTCTTGATCACACCAGCGTTGCGAGAGCGTTTCGCTGTCATCGAATGATATCTATTTTGCCTGTGCGTGCGTGATACCATGCTTGTTATTTTAATTATAGTAAGCGAATGTTACACTGCAATTTATACGGCAGATAAACCTACGAGCATTACATCGTGCAGTTGTTTAATACTTTGCTATCATTACAATCCTTCATATTTAGGGCGAAACAGCATTTTTTTCTTTCGTGAAGTATACGCATGTTTTACGTTGAAAAGTCGCGCTGCTGCCTTAATTACACGGACAAGTTGGTTCACACGTTTGAACTACTGTTAAAAAGCACTAAGATTAAGAGAAGGCACATAAAGAGGCAGGGCGACTATAGCCTTGAAATTTGAAGAAAAAAAAAACGTAGTTCATTCTGCGTCAGATTTCTAGCTCTACGGGATATTTTCTATCTCGCCAAACAAAGCTAGAGGCAGATCCACACGTGTCCGCATATAGCATAACCGTCGTCACATCAGCCAGTCATAATGCCCATTGAAGTTGTGATCTTTCTCGACAGGAGTACTTTTCAAGCCTGGATCGATATTGAGAGTACGTCGGACGCGTTTGCAAGTCGCCGACATAAGAATAGTGGAGACACGCTGGCTTCTAACTTGACTGACTGCAAGTCTGTTTTGTCCTGCCGATTTGTGCAAGCATCACATACGTGCTTACGTGCTTTTGCGCAGTAGCTGTACCGGCGCGTCGAGAAGGCGGCGCGGGTTCTCACATTGTCCGCTGCAAAAACGCGCATGTAGGAAGGGGAAAGAGAGCGCATCATGCCGCTCGTATAGCTGTCCCGACGAGGCACCGATAGCAACGGGTCATGCCGCTGGTAGCTGTCACGACGAGGCACCGAGAGTAATGGTATTCAGAATCGGTTAGTCTCATGATCAGTTAGCCGATACCGAACCGCGGGCAACACCGCCCAGTGTTTTGCTATTGAAGAGTGAAAGTTACACCTTGCAGAAATCTCCACGCATGCAAATCACGTTGTGGCATAGGTGCTTCACGCAAATAAGCACACATCTAACAGTTCCCTCTTTCTGCAGCTGAGCGCGTCCATTAAACAAATGAGCGACTACATATGAGGACCAGTTTCCTGTACTAGTCGGCTAGAAGTCAAAATCAATAAACGCTGCCGACAACCGATCGCATCACTGGTTCGTCGTCGTTGATGGATTATTAGCGTGATTTTTAGAAGCTCTTCATGGCTTTGCAATAAGAAAGGAATAGACATATAGATCACCCGAAGGAGTTTTTCTTCAACCTCCTTGGTTCACCCTCCTTTAAGAAATGGCGGAATGGATCCCGTAGTCATGCATGGATGTCTGGCGGAGGATCGAATTGTACCAAACTACGCCGCGAACGTTCGGCGTAACAACGTTCAGATCGTGGTAGACGAAGTTTTGTTCATCGTACACTGGGACGGCTGTAGGTCATGGGAAATAACCGATGGCGCGTGAACGCTATATACCTAATTGTGCGACAAAAAGAAACCAGTAAGTACAAATATAAGAACTTCATAAGCATGCAGTGTCGTGCATGTTTTTTGCTGCACTTGGCGCGTTTTAATGCGATTAGCATTCTTAGGATACTTCGCACACTTTCCAGTATCGATCCATCTACACATGCCTGTCTATAACCGTTTTCCCACCAAGTTGGGTCACTGTGTAGTCCATGCAGTAGCGCACCCAGGATCTCTGCCAAGGTGGGGTTGACAGTTTGCCTTAGTTTGTCAATACCATCTAAACAGCACTAATTTCAATTTCTTCACGGTAAATTGTCAGAAAATGCGCTTTCTGCGCAACTTTGTGAGTGTACAGACGATTGCGCGTCTTACATCTTAGTTGCAGTACTCAAAGGCGCAGGGAAAGAAAAGGGGTTGAACAAAAAAAAAAAGGGAGGGGGGGTTACAACCCCGAACCCCCCCCCCGTCGGTGCGCCACTGAGTCCATGGTCGTATAGCGTCGGGCAGCTGTGCTGAGGGAACCGAATTCGAAACCAACCGTCGGACTGAGGCACTGGGTATGTGCCAGAGGCACAGTCAGAGCAGAGCGGGGGATACACAGGGCCCATGCCCCCCTCCCCTTCAAAATTCCTGTGTACCAGAATTCCGCCAACTCAGCCCCCCCTCCCTCCTCCATCTCCGGTCAAGTGCATGACTCCTCCCCCCCCCCCCCCTTTCCTCCGAAAAAAAAAAAAGAATTCCTGGCTGCACCACTATAGTATGTCCCGCTCTTCAATGAACCTCTTTGATGCCATTTGGGTCACTGTGCTTATGCCGCTCTTCAAAGGCAAAAAAAAAAAAAGTAACAATTTATCCGTCGCTAGGGTGAATGGAACTCGCGTCATATATCTTCAATGAATCTTGTCCGATTATATATTCTCATACGCGCCTCAAGCAATATTCGCGGCGGCGCCGCTAGAAGGTGCAGCGTGTCCAGAGGGGGGGGGGGGGGGGGGAAGCATCAACCGGTCAGTAGTCGAGATAAGCGAGAGAGAGAGAGTAAAACATTTACTAGTAAAAATCAATAGTCGTTTTGTGGTCGGACCTCCTAGTCCGGAAGACCATTGGTTTTTGCCGCCGTCCGGGCTCGGTTGACCAGGGCTTGTTGCTGTTCTGGGTCCGAGCTGGACAGGGTCGCCTCCCACTCGACTATCGTCGGATTATGCTTGGCCGATATTGCCGGATTCTGTTGGCACGCCCAGACCATGTGGTATAACGTGGCCGTCTGGGGACAGAATTTGCATTGCGGATTGTACGTCATAGAATCTATCTTTGATAATACATAAGGATTTGGAAAGGACCATGTTTGTAAGCGTCTCCATGCTACCTGCGTTGCCTTATCTAATTTGGGATCAGGCGGGGGTAAAGTGCGTCTACTCAGCCCGGAGGTGCTGTAGGATCTCAGAATATGAAAGAAGGGGCTGAGGATCGTCCTGGTCAGCGAGAAGTTGTGCTGTGGAGGAATCGGCGGAGTCCCGGTGTAGAAGTTCTCGGGCAGAGGCATGAGCAATCTCATTGCCTCAAACTCCCGGGTGCCCTGGTACCCACAACAGCTGTTTTCACTGACCCTCTTGACGATTGGCCGCAGCCTGTTGCAGTATTGAGTGTGCCAGGTGGCCGACTTGACCTCTTACGAAGTTGCGATACGCTGCCTGGGAATCCGTGAGGACAAAGGTGGCTCTTGGATTACGCATGGCTAAGGCTATACCGGCCTCTTCCATGGCTGTGATGTCTATTCCGGTGGCCAAGATGCAGTCTACCACCTGTCCTCTGTGTACAACGGTTGCCGTGGAGCGGTTGTGCAGGGGTCCGGCTGCATCTACAAAGAAGGCACCTGCTTGATCCGAATACTTGTCGTGGGCTTTGGCTCTGGCAGCTCTCTTGTTGTCGTGGTGGACGGGGTGCATATTACGTGGCAGCGGGCGAGTGATCATAAGCGAGAGACGCTTAGAGTATTGGTAGAAAAAAATCAGGGAAGAAGACGGGATTCATTACAGGCATAGGGAGCGGTACAAGGTAGACAGTTTTGAGATAGAGAAAGTTGATGAAGGAGATGTATACAATAATGCTAGAATGAGAAACATATGTATAACATTTAACTCAAGCAGGCTAGGTGAGTATTTGTCACCGCCCCATTTCAGAGGGGGCGCCAATAAATCGTCATCATCATCGAATAAGGTCACTGGAACCTGGTCGAACTTCCAGTGACTTTAATAGGGAAGAACGAGAGGAGCCCCGCTGTATACACTTCTGATACGTGACGCGTTTCGGCGATGGCAATACGGTGTTCGCTACATTGCTTTTATAGGCGCATTGCCGGGAGGACTAGGGGGGCACTTGTCCCTCCTTCCCTATTCTCCAATGTCAAAAGTAGGGGGAGGGGAGGCAAAATGTGCCATTTGCAACCCCTCCACTATTTAAAGCGCGCTCTGTCGGCTGCACACCGGGAAATCCAACAAAACACCTGAGTACAAGTTTTCTTCAAGAATAGCGGCCACGTAATGATGCTTTCTTTATTGCGATAGCAATTATATGGACACTCCAAGCGCATTTCTGCCGTCGGCGTCGCCGTCGTCGTGAGGTTCCGTATAAAGTCCAACGGCGATAAAATCGTTGCCGCGCGCCGTACATTGTGTGTGCGAGTGAAAGCGTACAAGGGTGAGCCGGCAATCGCGGCTCAATGTAGCGCACGCGAGGGAGGAAGTCAGGCCGGAAGCGCGCGGTCTTCTTTCGCGCGCGAGGCACGGGGCGAGGCGACGGAGAGAGAGGGATTGCGTTCTGCTCCGTCGGCTGTAGAGGTACTGTATATGCTCCCCTCAGGGAGCATATACAGTTAAACCTGCTTATAACGAACCCCATATAACGAATTCCTGGATATAACGAAGTTTTTCGATTTCCCGCCGTTACTACATAGAAGCACATGTATTTGAGACCTCTACGTAACAAAGTGGCAGCGGGAGACCCCCTATAAATAACGAATTTTCCCCGCCGACAACCTAGAGATTTCGCCCCAAATTTTGTCATTATTGCGCGAGCAGCAACCGGAAGCACCTTCTCCGCCGCGACGGAATGCGAAGTGGCGGCGTCGCGCTCGAATTCATGGCGACTGAGAGGCGAGAGCGAGCGCACGTGTGCGTGCGTGCGAACGTGCTCGAGGCGGGCCTGCATCCCTCGACCCGGCGATCTTACCGCTGCGGGCGTGACCGTTTCCCCTCCCTTGATTCAAACCTGATTCCGCCGATTGCTGCAGCTGGCCTAGCCCGCCAAGCCGGCACTCTCCTTTTCCAGTTGATGTTGCCGAAGGAAAAAAAAAAGTTTTTTTTCGAGTACGACCCTAAATTTGCGCTACCATATCGCTATCGGCATTTCAATATGGCCACCTCCTACGCACTTCGAGTACAGTGTACTATACTTCGAGCCTAGCTCCCGCAGCTTCGACCATGTGCTGTAGTACGTGTGCTTAGGCATTGTCTACCAATTTGGTTAAACAGCGAATGTTAAGTTTATACGGCCGATAAAACTATCCTTACATCGTGTAGCTGTCTGCTAATTTGCTGTCGCAATCGATGCTTCGTCTTTCGGGCGACACTGGTACTTTTTTGTTCATCGCAACTTTAGTGTATTGCGAGTAAATCTTGAGCGATAGTTGCATTTCTGTATGTGCGCGGTATTGTAAAGGATTTCCCCCCTCTCTTTTGGTCACAGAAAACGGGTGCGCGTTACAATCGAGGGCGCGTTAGAATTGAGTAAATACGGTAAACGTTTCTCTTTCGAATTTCCGTGCCGAACCTGCATATAACGAAATCCTCTTTATAACGAAGTTTTCGGGAATTTGTCAATTTCTTTATATCCAGGTTTAACTGTACAATAACTCTAGTCGGCTGAGTCGGTTGCTGCTCACAGCGCGGCCGCCGTATCGTGAAAGCGATCTGCGATGTGGACGAAGTGCGGGCCTCATCTTGAAAGCGATCTGCGATGGGGACAAAGTGCATGCGCCGAGTGCCAGTAGCTTCGTATGCGCTGCGCTTTCGACGTTTAGTTCGCGTTGAAGCGAGACGAGAGACAGCGCGAAGGTCAGTTTGCCCGCTGCTGCTCGCGCGCTTTCTTACTCCGGCGTTTTCACAGCGAGTTTCCGCGGTCACCGAGCGAGATGCGTTCATGTTTATCTGTGCGCGCGTGACATCGTGCGTCTATTTAGTTAGTAAGCGAATGTTTGCAACTTTATAAGGTCCATTAATATACTATCCTTGCTTCGTATAGATCTCTAATTTGCTACCGCAATCGATGCAATTCGCCTTTCAGGCGAAACTGCGACTTTTTAATTATATACTTATCACCTATTTGGACAGCGAGGATTTCATTTCGGGCCTATCCGCGACGCACTGTAGCAGACGACATGCGGTCGGCTGCACTAAGAACTTACGGTCTTAGAAATTTTTTCCAGTGACTCTAACGGTCAGCGCAGTGGGAGCCGCTTGTGGGCCGCACCTGCACTGCCACAGGGCAGTTCCTGCCGAAACAAGAAGTTTCGCCTTCCGCCGCTTGCATCCTCACAAGTTCCGTGCGGCTGTCTAATCATCTTTGAAAACACAAAAGCAGCGTTGCTAGTTATTACATAAGGGCGGCAGGATGGGCTCGGATAAAATATATCATTTATACCGGTCCCTAATGGTTCACTATGTGTGATTGATAATCAGGTCTGGTAAATTCAAATACACGTTTTCAGCTTCTTTAAATGCAATGGTAATTCACAGTCCTCATGTAGGTAGTTTTAATGCGTTCGAATTCTTATAGGTATTTCAAGCACTTTCCGACAGATTCGGGCGCAGACATTTCGGCAGCGCTACTAGGTGGCGCACCATGTCCCGAAAAAAGCGCGAGAGGAGCCGCATGATGCGTTTCTTAGCGCTCACACGCACCAGCGCGCCATGCATTTCGGAGGTCACGCGCAAGCTCCGCGGCGACGACGCCAGATGGCGGTGAGTGTTCTTAGGGAAGCGCGAAAGGGGAACTCTGATGCAATACACCCCTCGTACATACGAGTACCTCGTTTCGACGGTGGCAATACGTGGTGTCGCTATATTGATTCAATGCTAACCCATCACGTGCCGCGTCGACTATCATCCCAAAGGGTTCTGCCGCAATATTTTCTCCCTTCAAATACTTCAAAAAAGCCCACAAAATTTACTCGAATCACGTCACTGCAGATAAATTATATATGCCCAGACATCATTTGCAATAAGAAAAAAAAAACAAATCAATCCGTTCAATGATTAAACTAATTACAAAACAACTTACTCATTCTAAACTTTACGGCACATGTTTATACTGAAAAGTTGAAAGGAACCGTCATAACATAAAAGTCTAATTACGGGTTTCCACATTTCAATATATGACCATGTAGACCAAAATAACCGTTGTCAAATTATTCCTTCAATTAATGTACCCGATAACGCACAAGACACCGCGAAGCGCGGCGCGCCGTCCCACTTAATTCTCTGTGGTGTAAAAGTGTTGCATAAAATGAAGCTGACGTCGCACTTCGACGTTCCCTCGATCCGATTTCGAATGGCGCTTGGCGCAACTCCAGATTGGTTGCAGTCGCTTCAGCAGCAGGGGCGAGACGGATTTGTCGTGTGGTATGGTGAACATTTTATTACAACTCACTGGGCGTGCGTAATCTGTTAAAACGAACGAATAATTTGACGCGTCATTTCGGTTTAAGTGGCAATTTTGAAATTTAGAAAACTGTAACTAGACTTTTATGGCCATTCCCTTCATTTCCGATATAAACGTGCGCCGCAAATTTTAATAAAAGGTTAATGGATGTAATTATTTTATTTGTGAACGTACTGCGATATAGTCTGTCCTGCAAATGATGTCCGCCTGGGCAGGTAATTCGTATGTATGGACATCAGTGATAATATATGAACAGAGAGTAAGGGGGCTTGGGACACGGACACGCTTTTGTTCTTGAGCAGAGGGTAAAAAAAAAAAAAAAAAAAGTGACATTTTTTTTAAGCCGCCATAAAAAAAATGTTCATGGGAAAGGGGCCTTCGCCACGCTATTGGCAATTTCTAGCCGCCGAGTGGGTGGAGACTATGAATATAGGGTACTAGAATATTATAAATACGGAGAGCCGAGTACAGAGCAGCTAGTGGCCAGGGCCTGACGAGGGCGTCACTATAGAAGCTACCAAACAATGCACCGAAAGGTCCAGCAGCCATAAGCCTTACTATTATCCAAGGGCCAACGCGCATATACACCCCAAATAGAGGGAGGGGCGGCGTCGGAGGCTTGCCGAGGCTAGCTGCCCGACGTAATCCCCGAGTCTTTTTCCTTCCTCCATGTATACTATCATCGACACATCTTTCATCTAACCCTCCCCCCCCCCCCCCCCCCCCCCACAAAGTAATCGAACGAAGTGATAACCTAGGGCTCTGAAGCAAGTTTGCATTTTTCCAAAGATTGCACCCCATAAACATGTGCTACAATGCAGGTAATACATTACAGCCCTGTTGATACATGCATCAGAATTGCTTGCCAAGTGCCTTTATACAAACTGCAAACTCCAAACTCACTTCACTTTTGTTAAAGAAATAAAGAATACACTTTTATTAATCAATTTTTACCTTCGGCGATATATAACTATGGCTGTTGAAACCAGCGTTAATGTGATTTAATACGCAGAGTGGAAGCAGATTATGGTTTTGGTTATGGGTTTCAAAAGGAGTTGGTGATGACAGTAACTAAACGTGCACCATTCTCAAACAAAAATGTCTGCACAAAGCTACTTGAAATGCAGCAAAACAGCATTGCTGACCTTGCCATGCGGTGATGATGGTGAACCAACGGCGGCAGCCGGGTGCGTCTCCTCTCTCTACTAGAGTTCCCATGGACATACCAATGACATTTATTGTCACACAACTCAAGAGAAGCACAGCAGACAGAAAATGATGGCGATGCATACACTCGGTGTCCTTGCTTTATTTAACTATGTACAAAATGAAAGCAGCTGCGGAAGCGCATGGTAAACACAACTTGCTGTGATGCAAGGCAAGAGAGAGAATGGCACAGGGGCCAAGATTTGAAGAGTAAGAGCAGGTTGCCCGCAGTGCCGCATGGTATGTGGAGGGGGAAGGAGGAGTGAATCCCTCAAGAGTTATTTTCTTTACGGGACACGAAGAAGAAGAAGTCGTTAGTATGTACAATTATACTCTTGACACCTGTGACCTTGGAGCGCTTGAAAAGCCAGGGAAGAGGAGGAAGCTGGGGAGGAGGCTGGTCATTGCAAAGTGGGTTGCAGTTTCTGTGGAAGACTAGAGACGTGTCTGAAAACAGAGAAAATGTTACACCTGCATGAGCTTTGCCCGCACTGCATGCACACATCTTCTTGTTTGGTCCAAGTAATTAATTTCTAACTACCCAAATCACCAAAAAAAAAAACATGGTACAGGCCGCAACAGGAAACACATGCATCCTGTGTGTGAATTGCTCAGGCAAAAAGTAATTCCCCTTTTACGCCGAACTCCCAGTTGACCATACTGGGGGCCGCACGACACTCACTTCCAGTAACACCCAAGGAGAAGGGATAAAACATGCATTACCTTGTGTTCCCATGTGTACCTCAGCCCGATGGCACTGGGATACTTTAAAGAAACACAAGAAATGACCTAACCTACTAATGCAGTTTGGCTTAAAATGCAGGAAAGGTGAAATGGGCAACAAAAATTGAAGATTCGTAGCAAGATTGAATGCAGTTTTTGTTCATGCATCAAATTTCAGCTCATTTGGTGATAATTCCTTGGTACAAATATAAAAGTTATTTCATTAGCTCAAACATTTCTGGAATGTATCTGTCTAAAAAAAATGACAATGTAAAACTGGATGCAACTGTTCATGATAAAATCTGCAGAGATTTGTAATCTGCTCTAAATAAAATGGGAGGTTAGAAAACCCAAAGCCAGCTTCATCATGCAAGTGGCGAGGGAAAAAAAGCAGCTGTTAATGCAGCTGCATTTTGTAAACCAGCGGCTGGTAGTAGATGCAGCATTCAGAAAGGAAAAACTGAAAACTGTCAACCAAAGGCACCAAGACACACTACTGCTCTCTACGTGACTCACCCAATCTAGACCTGGAGATTGCAGTTATGAGGGGGAGAAAAAAGCACAGGTTTGTGAGTCAGCCATCGTGACGAACTCGGTGGACATCTAATGCAAGTACAGCAGCAGCATGACCATTTATTTTTTCCACTGCTTTGTGAGAAAAGCAGACAAGTCTCTGCCACTGCACATATTCAATCGAGATTTAACGAAATGGTGCACGCCAAATTGCATAGCTATCACGAATTTGTTTGAAATAAAGTTGAATTAAAAGAGCCACTCAACCAGCCCACACATGCTATGCCGACACAATTCCATTGTTTATAGCTAACTCGTCGAAGTTCTGCATAGTAAACAATACAGTACGTGAAAATTTGCCTCACAGCTTAATGCAAGCACAGTTTCGCTACAAATAAGAGTAGGAAAGAAAACGAAATACACATTTAATATATGTCTCTCTCCTTAAAAGGACAGAGAAATCGTAACAACCAGAGGCAGCACTTGTGAGTGACAATAGTAGAGAAAATTCGTGCACAGTTAACTTAACATCAACTATGCATGCCACAAAAGTGAAAAAGAGAAGATACCTTTTATTTTACATCGGGAAGATTGCAATTGTAACATCACTATTTCATGCACTTTTAAAAGGCTTCTGCAACTTGCACGGCACATTGCACTGATTAAAAGACTAAAAACAGGTAGACACACTAGCACCTTTGTTCCACTCAGTTTGCGAACAGCCTCAAGGGTACGTATGTTACACATCACTCGGGGGAGACATTGGCTGAGAAGGCTTGAAGTGCACATTTGTGAAACTAAATATATCTGCTAAGGTCAAGCTGAGCTGGCACTTTTCTGTGACACATACGGAGAGGATGCCTAGGCCTCTATCACTATACACACAAATCGGACAATAAGTAAAGGCGGACAACATTCATGGCACAGTGAAGTGATAGCCTACATGGTGACAGCAGTCTCTGTACACGGATCACATGGTGCAAACAACTGGGGACGACAATAGGTAGTATAATACATGCTCTCACCCCCCCCCCCCCCCCCCACCGTGTACCTATAGATAACAGCAGTATTGCGTTGCAATGCTGAAGGCATTTTCAAAACGACGACAACACTAACACAAAGCCAACTGTTCATATAGATCGTCAATCACTGGCTACTGATGCTTAAACTGCGTTCACTTTTGCTCCTTCACCACTGCTTCAAAACTGCCCACCACGGTTCAGTGTCTTACTGCCTCCAACCGTAAGAAAGTTGTGATTAAAGGGAAAATTAGAAGTGTTTCCACAGTGAAATTTTTTTAAAATCAAATCAAATACGTATATTAAATATATAGGTTTGCAATGCCATTTAACTTCTGAAAGTAAAAAAAAACAAAGTGGGGGAAATAAAACAAGGGATAGTAAATTTTGTTTCTTTCAATATAGTCAATGCTATTGACAGTCTGTTCAACTAAGCAGCTTGCAAGAGAGCAAATAGTGAAAGTCTTGTCATGGAAAAGTGAAGCGGCCAGTGAACCATATTCATGAACCTTTATCGACAGCAGGCAGGCTTAAATGATCATAGTAATAACCCCATACATTCAGCCATAGTCAAATATTTCAAGTAATCAATTTTCTCAAACTGAGTACACCGATACAAAACAAAACTGTTCCGAATGATATTTGAAATTTAGAACATTCCCACACCCCTAATAGAATGCTACAGCAAGCACAACTGCGAAAAACAAAAAAGAATGCACAGCTCCTTGGTATCTAGTGTAGGCCACAACAGAAGACAGCTAGTTGCACAAGAAAACTCATGACAAAACCACATAGTGCAAAAAAGACCGACTTCAGAAGGAAGTGAACAGGTCTATAGCTTTGGTGCCTTGTTGCCTTTTCTTGCTTTTATGTCTCTTTTTCTCACCACAATTTCATCACGATAAGTTAACAAACCTTCCCAAGCCTGCTTTTCCTGACACGATGACTTCGCTAATCACCTAAGGTGGACTGAAGCAGCAGTGCTACACAGAATGACTGTGACCACGAACATAAAGACAAAGGACAGTGAATTAACTGAGGTGAACTTCCAGTGTGGGAGACAAAAAACAATCATAAGCATATGCAATTAAAAAACAACAAAAAGTGAGGACAGCTCCATCCCTGAAGAAAACAGAGACCACACATGTATCCTATACAATGTCAGACAAACTATACAGCAAAACAATCTCGCTGTCAAGGCCCGAGACAGCACAGTCAGCAGTTGCACAAGCTTTTCATTCATATTTTTTCATCACGTGACCATGAGTAGAACTTCAGGCAGGCTGCAGATGCATGGCTGATCGTGATGTGTCACACGCTGTTAGTTGATCAAGATGCTGTGCCGATTAGTGGTTTGTTCGTAGAGACTTCGGCGGAATCAACAAAGACAAGCAGACAAGAAGCTAATAATAATAAAAAATAAAATAAAGGGGGCGAATGAATATAACATTAAACACTGATACATCGAAAAAGTATCCAGCATCGTCAGGTTGGGTAGGGAGGGCGCACGAGGCCAGGGGCGTAAACGACACGGAACACGCACACACATGCAGGCCGATGGTGGTTCCTCTTGATGCCACCAACACTACAGCACACAGAGAACAGTCGTTCACAAGGCGGGCCTTTTTTGTTTGTTTTTCTCTTCGCTCAATCCTCGTTAATGGGATTAAGGAGGTCGTGGCGTACAGAGGCAGTGCTGGCCACTGGCTGCAACGAGAGAAAATGGCCGGTGAGAGATGCGACGCCCCGACTTCCGCCGTTCCGGTGGCCATGCAACATGCTGGATATGAACAAGCTGGTAAGGTGGAGCTAGGATCCCTCTGTCACTACAAACAGGCAGGCAGACTTTCAAGGGCAGTAAGGGCTTGACATGCCCAATGCTCAATGGCCCGTGGCATTCAATTTGGCGCAGGCACAATGCAGGCGAAGTGGAAACACTGCCTTGACTAAGTGCATCCAATGACTCAATTAGGGGAATTGTCAATAATCCTAATGATTTCTCATCCATTAGGGGAGTCATAAAAGAGGTGCCACCACCGAGAAATGGAAGACACCACTGCCGCTTCTTCTTAAAGTTCATTAATTTGCACTGCTCCGACCAATATAGCAAGCTTGATTGCATGAATTAAAATGAATTTTTCTTCCTCTTTAAGTTGTGCCTGCCATGCAGTGCTTTAACAAGCACTGAAACAAAAAGGACAACCTCCAAATGGCATCTGCTGAAGATGTACTGATCTCACCGTCAGGGAGAACAACAAATCTTCACAGCAGCAGGTGCTCCGCAATTTATCTTGGGACTGCCTTTGTATCGCACCGCAATGTAGTACAGCAAGGTCCAATGCTACCACTTTATTGCTCTCTTAGTCTTGTTTCTCTGCCTCATTCAAGCAGGCAAAATGGCAGGCACATTATCCAGGACAACATATTCATGCATACATCATAACACAATGCTCATGATCCAAACACGAGCTGAAACATGCAGGCAATTGTAGCATTCTCACAGCTTATTTATATTCAATTGATAAATTCTCATGCACTGTAATGTAAACAGTAGTCCCTGACAAATGTCTCAAAACATGCACATGCTTTAGCACCAATTGCACGGCATGATAAAAAATGGAGGCATGGAAGTGTACAGTAAAAAGCGGAAACACAAAAGTATATTAAAAGCATTTTGTTAAATATATCTTAATCATGGTCAGCCATAGTGACAAATGATATATAAAACAAAAAGTCAAAAAGCATATTTCACGCCTTTAACACAGTTTAACCCGCAAGAAACTTTAAGCGCAGTAAGATGAGGGACGAAGAAAATGACACACAACACTCCGTCTCTCATCCTTATAGTGCGCTAGGTTCTTACGAGAATGAAATACGAACTAGCCCACCTTTCCATTCTACTGCAATACAGTTTAACCCGCCCACCTCCCTAATATATAACCACTGTTTAAGAACTCTGGGAACTTGCATTAACACCTTAATACTTTTTACGTACAACCTACTGAAAAAAAAAAGTTCCCACAAGCAAAGAATCTCTTGTTAACTCTGTAATGCCCAGGCCATGTTAATGCCACACGAAAAGTTCCTTACTTGATCTCCAATGGCTGTTCAAGAACAAAGAAAAATAAATGCATTAGCAAAAGAAAGAATTCATATACTGTAAAAAATGTTTGCCATATCAATATACCTTACTGCATCATGTAGCTGTGCTGTGAGAAATTACATTATCTATATAAGTTGTGACAAAAGGTACAGTCCTTGCTGAGACCACAAAAAGAGATAATTAGTATGTATGTCTCTCTTTCTTGTCCCATCCTCTGCACTGTTTTCATTCTAAACCCCATGTACCATCTAGCCCAACAGCAAACTCTCTTATTGTTACCCAATGGGCAGTTCATGCAATTCTGCATATGTGGACATATCACTGGCAGGATGCTGAAAATGCTGGCAAGAGTTGCTCATGCACTGTGCCACGTTTCTTGGTCTCTTCACACAGTTCCTGCAGTGATCTTTTTAATAACAGCTGGGAAAGGGGTCACAAATGATAAAGTGGGGGGTTTCTTGACCGACAGAGAAATGAATACAGACTGAAAGAAAGGCAAATAGTTTGTATATAAGGCTTGACACGGTGGACATTACAGAATTAAAGCATCCCACATAAGCAAACGTGCACAAAAAGAAGGGTATTACAAAATAACATACAGGGCTAGACGGACAATAACACGGCCAGCCAAGAAGGCGGGAAGACACACAAGGACCAAACAATCTTACAATGACTTCGATGTGCTAGAAACTACCTTTTCAATGTTGAGACACTAATCGGAATATGTATTTTAAGCCACATGATTCCCTATATAGGCTGCCCAATATATATTCTCATGGAATGCACAGACCTTGGATCTGCTGACAGCAAGGAAGTGCATAATCAGCAGAACCATTGCTCAGCATGTTCTAATAAGAGCCATCAGTGATGATTTTGGGCTATCCATTGGAAGTGCTGAGACTAAGGGTGAGTTCAGACTATGCTCTTAAGTTGTGTGCTTCCTCACTAGTGCTGCACGCTTTGTGTGATTGCCTGCACAAGTTAAAGAATTGCTGTATCAAGAGCACTGAAGCAATGCGGCACTGCAAGTGCCGCATTGCTTCCCATTGCTTTCAAGCTACAATGGAAAGTGTCCTGAGCTATAGTGACTGAAGCATACAATCTGGCTGATAATGCTAGCGATTCTCAGCAGAGTGAGCTGATCATACTGCTAGCTGCAAGCTCACACACTGTTGTAGACAGATTGGAGGTCTAACTAAGGCACTCAGTATGACCTGCACCATGGAAGCACACACTCAAACACATTCGGAGGTTGGACAACAGTGCTGGTTAGCTTTCACACTTCACATAACTGATGTAGTAAAGAAAAATTATGTTGCAAGCTCAGGAAATTAGGTATACGGCCAAGTCAAAATAACCATTTTATTGTTTCAAGCTAAATGTAAAACCATCGTTTGCAACAGGTTTCTATAAATACATGTACTAAAATAAAGCATTAGGTGAGCTTGAGTGTATACTATTTATAATGTACAGCCTGAAAAAGGATGTGAAGAAGGATTTTACGAAAAAGTCTGCGCTCATTTTATCAGCGCACTTGAGAGATTGCAACAGCTTTTCATATTGGAAAGCATGCACAACTGTGTGTGAGACAGCCATCTACCACCCCAACGAAAGATGCATTTGCTTGTCTTGATCACGCATAACTACACCTGTTCTCATGTGCCTTTTTACAGTAGAATCTCGGTAAACGGAAATTGCTTAAAACGGAATTGCCACTTAAACAAAACAACAGCCTTTTGTTTGATTGGTTTTGCATTAAGGCAATGCAAAAAAAAAAAAAGTGTTTTACAAAACCACATTTTTTTTCTAACTCCAAGTAAATGGAACTAAATATATTACCAAAAATGAAGCTGCCAATTTCAGAGGCATCGCGGCAGGCATCATTGCTTGCGTTTTTATTTTTCGGGCTTTCTCAACGGTTTTCTATGTTATCGCCAAGGTGGCTTTTGCTGGCTTTTGTTGGTGCCATGCTTAGTGTGGCTCTACTGTCGTTGTGGCTTGATGTGGTTTCTTTGTGTTGGCAATGTCGATGAGCTGTGATTTTCCCTAGCATTTCCGATGGTGGCACAGAAACGGCTTCACAATGCACTCATGCAGGAGACGAAGATGCAAAGTTATTGATGACTTCGAGAGTGGTAGCTCCACTAAAACGTCAATATAAAAAAAATGACTAAATGACTCTTTCTTGTAATAATGTATTGTACAGCAGCTACGAGCAAGTAGAAATTTTTAGAGAAGAAGCTGTCTCATCACATCTGCTAAACCAATTATCTGCTGCTGGCAATAAAGTATCTGCCCCTTTCAAAAGAGCATCTTGTGTGCCCTTCAGCTCAATCTCACGATAAATGGAACTCGTGATAAATGGAACTTATTTATCTGGTCTCTTAAGATTCCGTTTAACAAAAGTCAGCCATACTTTTAATTATCGTTTTGGTTGTTTAAATTTGTTTCACAATGTATGTTGCTTAAAAATATATTTTTCAGTAAACCTTCAATTGTAAAATAGCACTCGTGTACTCCTGCTATTCCTTGCCTGTGTCTCCCTTTTCATTTACTAGATAATGAATTTTTGCATCTACTTCATGAAACAAAAGCAAGAATACCTTGCAGAATTTGCCCAGTTCTTTACTCTATTTGTTCCTATCATTATTGCTCTTTGGCTTGATCAGAGCATGTCAGAGAGATGTGTGTTGATCGCTGTGTTTTGCATGTACAACGAAACAGTGAAATTTTCTCCTATCCACCATAGAATGTAATCGGCTGATGCCGAGCAGTAGAACAATTCATTTTAAAGAATGCTTTTGTGTACCTTGCATGCTGCAGGTCATAGTGAGTGTGATAGTACAATCCTCCAGAGTGCGGACAACAATACTTGCAGTAAAGCAGCTGCAGAATAGAGTGCCATGAGTGCTTTCAAGAACCATCTAAGCTTTAACATAATATGTTAGTAAATGACATTATGTCTATCCTTTTTTATCTTTCATCACAAGATAGTTTTCGAAACTGTGCTGCCAGCCAATGTGGAAGCTGTGTGGTTATTCTGGACCTTTCTAAGGCAAATAAACATTTGAGTGATAAGGTGCCAGCTGCTTTTCTTCTTCGTTACTATTTAAAATACTGCCAATTGGTGTATATTACACAATGGCCATTCTATCCTAATAGCCCTAGTCAACTGGCACACATAGAGAAGCGAAAGTTTGAAAATACCTGGCACCAAGCTCATCAGCTGCTTAATGCACAAAATTTTCATGGACATACTAATTAGATGCGCAAGTTTAATAACAAAGTTAACTGCATATGTTGCATGGTCATTAAGTCTACTCAATAGCAAAGACTGAATACCTCTTCAGCTGCTACGCAGCCACAAGAAAAGCTGTTCTCTGACTCCACTCTTCTAAAAAAAGTTCGAACCTCGCCCTTCCTGTTTTTCCTCAAAAACCCAACAAATCTTTCAAATCAACCTCCTAGCACTACATAACATTAACAAGTGTCAAAGCAGAAAAGCAAGACGATTAGTTTATAAAGATTAAAACAATTGGAAAGAATGGACTGTACGTCAAAGGAACACTTGCAGAAAGAATGGTAAATGCAGAACCAAAGTGAACCCAGTAGAATCAACAAAGTGACAAACACAGTTGACAAGAGACAGACATTGATACAGGTGGTTAATACAAACGAAAACAAGTAACAAAAACAAAGGACAGCAGCAGTTCAGTGAGCTGTGGTTGCATCTTTAGATCAGTCTTACGGTCAGGACCCTGTGGCAATGAATGGTCGCCGACTACCATAGCTACACGACAATAACCCAAGATCTTGTGAAACTGCTAGTCGAACAGGCACCTTGTGTAATACAGGGAACCATGCTCCAAATGTAATGCATGATTTTTACAGTGAATCTGTGGTGTCTCTATAGTATTGCCCAACTTGCAACATTGAATATCAAAACAGCCAAGCATTACAACTATGGCGTGGTCCTTGCTGCACTCAGCATTGATTAAGTCTACTTTCTCCTGCTCTGCCCACGTTGCCACTTGCACCTCGCTTTCTTTACTGAAGGTAAAGAAATGCAGTACAGCAGCCTTCATTGTGCCGTGGCCCACAATGTGCAAACCAGCAGTGACAAGAGTTGATGGCACTTTCTATGACGTGTTGTTGCTAAATGTTGCACAGAAGATTTTGAATTTTTTTCCCCTTTATCCTTCAATATGTGTCAAGCTCATCAACAAGATGACAAAACTGTGCAGAAAAGCCAGCCTCTATAGATTAAGCTATTGGGGTTAAACCTCCCAAAGCAACACAGGAGCTATGAGAGAGACTGTAGTGGCAGTCTCAGGATTAACATTTGACCACTTAAGAGTTCTTTGATGGGCACCCAATGTACGATACCGGCACCATTTTCGCATTCTGCCCCCACCAAAATGGAGCTGCGTTGACTGGGAATCAAACCTGCAAGCTTGTGTTCAGTAGTGAATTTGTCACAGCCTTTGAGCCATCACAAAGGACTCTCTATGCTGCAAGAATTGCACACGTGGCGGAGGAAGGATACAATAGCACACTGCAGTCCTAAGGGCTGGTTGCACAGTTCACAACCAGGGTGCACACCCAGTCTCCATAGAGCCTTATGTACTGGCTGACCACTTAAGCCGCAGTGGCTTTTCATATGCCTGCCGACTGGTTAGTGCATACCACAATCAATTTTTGTCGCATAAAGGCTAACTGCACCACCTCAACTCGTGGTTAGGCCAATATATGCCACACTATGCCGCAAAAGCCCTTCCACCTTATTAGAAAGTGCACAGACCGGTCGACTAATGATTACGACTTCGATGCGAGTGCGGCGATGCCTATATGAATAAGCACTGAAAATGCACAAAGGCGTGGTGGCAGCCTCAGCAAAGAACATAACCACTAATGGGCAGTATGACTTATTGCTGCTAACCCTATCATGATAAGCCCTCTTCAACTATCTGCTCAGCAGCACATGAGGTGTAGTGTGAAATGCAGCTGTAAGTGTGCAGCACGCTTTTAATAGACGACAAACCAAACGTGCTGCCATTTTATGAAGCCTCTTTGTACATGTGATTCAACATGTTTTAATGCTAAATAAATGTTCCACTTTCTCTGCAAGGTCCAACATGGTGGCTGAGGGATGCATTCATCACTGAAATATTCAGAGCGTCTCTAGGCATAATGCACCATTCTACCTTGCTGGCTCATGAAAGCTTCGCTTTTATAGATCCCCGCAGTGTGTAGGATCTGCATAATTCTTTGCTTTCTGGTTCATGAAAAGCACTCCACCTCCCCCCCCTTGTCCCCGCCCACAGTATATTCATGCAACAATGGTATCTGCACACTTAATTTACCTTTTGCAAAAGTTAGGTAAACTGAGGACAATTTTGTCACCACAGCTCACTGCAATGCACAGACACAAAAAAACATACACATGTAAGAACAACACAGAAGTGGGAAGGTATCCTGGCACGACAAGGCAACAAATACACAGAAAGATGCAAAAACCAAGATGCTGTAAACTTTGTTTTCAACATGTAAGTAGGAGAAGGAAGTAGACAGTCCCAAAAAGAAAAAAAGAAGACAGCACAAAGAAACAAGCTGACATGAAAAAAAAAGCAAGTTAAAGTGAAAAAAAAAAAAAAGCAGGAGAAAGAAACAATTTTGTAACAGGTGCTAATTGTGCATAGACGACTCCATCTAAGCAATATGCATCAAGCTTAACGCAAGGATTTCTGCTCGTTAAAGGCAATGCTCTGGCTCTAGTGTGCAGTTTAAAATAAGTGACCATAAATTTTATATAAGAGGTTAATAGTTTGATGATAGTAAGTTCTGGGTCAAAGTGCAGAGAGAAGATTAACTGAAGGATTACCACAGGCCTTGTATGCCTTGCTCATTAAGCAATAAGTGAAAGTTTACGTAAAAGGTAAATTCTGTATAATATAGTAGTAGCAGAAGTAGTAATAGAAGGACACTATTGTAGGAGCCCTAATAATATGACCATATTGCTAAAGTTACCCTAGCCTTGAGAACCAAGCGAAGTTACATATATGTATTCCTACATATTTTCAGCTAAATGTGGCGCCTGGTGCCAGTGTGCTCATCATTTGTTATGTGATAACTGCACACTTATTGTGGCTCAAATGTTACCACACGTATCTGTTTTAACTGGTAACTACATTGAGCACGCTTTGGCCAGGATTACTGCACAGTGTTGTGTGGCAGAATTCGTTGGAAATATCGAAGCTTCTAAGCAAGTAAACCCACAGTTTCAGATCGGATAATTTTTTACGCTCCATTTACAAGTGTGCCGTCTAGAATGCAGCTGTCTAAGCAGCAAAATCTGAAATACCACGCATTAATGACTTTGAACAACCATTCTTGGTCTTGTAAATGAAGCTACAATAAACATGTAAGTGCAGGCAAAAAAAAAACACCAAGCATGTGATGTATGCGTGGAGTAAAAAAGTAAAGCCTGCACTACCAACCGAAGTGGCCGCACGGCCAAAATGTGCAAAGGCAGCGAAAGCCTGGCAATGCTCAAGGTTTTTGCTTTTGTACTGGCCTGAGTGCATCAGTCACACTGACGTTTCCATGACAACGAGTGGTCCACCCTGTGGCTAAAGCAAGTGAAGGAGACAACAGAGACAATTAACTGCAGTGTCCACCAGCAGCAGTGTCTAATCAACACCAGCTATGCAATCAGCGTTGCCTGAGGCAAGTTGCTTGAACAAAAGCTATGACGCAGTAAATATGTGTGGTACTTCTTTTATACGGTTGCAGCCACAAATCAGATGTGATCCAAGATTTTTAATACACAACATAATAGCACCAATACAGACTGCAGTTCTGCTGAGAAATGCCATTATGCAAATGCTATTTTTCCAACTGCTCCATGCATGTATGATTTAGAAGGGCCAAAACATCCAAACACAAGCACATTGAACACAGCGTGACTTTGTGCCAAAAGTGATGTCAAGGTAATAGGATGTGGTGGTGATCATGTAGTATCACAAACCCACCAATCACAGCCCTGTAAAATATTTTCAAACCACAAAGCGCCACTTAAATAAAGCCGAGGAGTACACCTAGAGTGACTCTAAATGCACACCGAGCCATTGTTCTGTGCCACCAAATCAGTCCTTCTCTTTACTTTATTTGATGCATTGCTTACTGTGTTACATGCAGAAAGAACCTTGGTTGGGGGTACTTCACTGTCTTTGTTCTGGAAATGCAGAGCATTCACACTCGCCCCCTCTCCTTTCACAGTGTCTTAATATTTTTTCATTGAATGCAAATATGTGTTGAGAGAGGCAAAATAGATGGATTGATTTGGCAGTGCAGGGAGATGACATAACACGCTCAGCTTTTTTATGCCTTGCTCATTAATCATTAAGTGAAAGTATTACATAAGGGGTAAATGCTGTAAAATATAGTAATAGCATAGTAGTAATAAATAATAATTGGTAATCGGATGTGGCCAGCATGGTCATGGCATGGCCAACACCCACTACACAAAGCTTACTGGCATGTGCATTTGCGGTTTGTGTCTTGGATCACCACCTCTCGAATCCAAGATGTCACTTTCAGCATGAAGCCATTGCTGCATTTAGTGGCACCCTTAAGTAGTTGCATTAAGAACAATTCAATTATTTCCTGCAGGCCTGATGTGCATGTGATTTCATCTGACTCTGGGCTATGAAGTGAGCAGTGTTGGTGCATACTGTCTGCATTGCATGGCATTCTTTCAGAATTTAAGTTAGCCTCTTCACAAAAGGACAGACAGTACAAAGTGCTTATATGCTTCAGCCCACAGCCCATTGTGGGCATGCCAGCCTTAACTATGTGAGAGGTTTATTTTTATTTATTTATTTCAAGATATTTATTTTGTGTGAGGTGTGACGTATTTATAGGTGTGAGGTGCATCCCAAAAGTTGAGCTCATATGAAGGCTGTGCGGTTTCACTGTAGCGGTGAGTTACTATTGCCCCAAGCAAACTCAGTATTATCCAAATCGAAGTAGTGTCACAACAGAAAACAAACTAGCAGCTGTATGGCATTTGCTTAACTACACTAGGGCACACACATCGTCAGACATACAACTGCAACTTGTTTCAAGCAACTTGCCTTGTGAAAAGACTAGTTACATCACAGAGCACATGCAGTTAAAAAGTTGAGGCAGTGCTAATGACAGAAGTGGAACAGACTGCTCAGAGAGACATGACTACATTGGAAGGCTGCAGTGCCTAAACTACATTTCATGTCACGTGCAGTTTAGCTCCTAGGTTTAGTCAAGTTTTAGAGAAGAAGAAATTGAGCACATAAAACAGACATTCAAGCGGGGGGAAAAAAAGACATGAAAGGAGACATCTGTGTGCTTTAACCTAAAGCTCTGGATCTTAGTGTAGCATTTGCAACTTTTTAGGTGCTAAAAAACTGTGTTGAAGAGCCACTCGACACATATATCAAAAGCAATTCAATAGTTTCAAATTAAACCTAGCTACAATAAATTTTTGAATGGGGAAATTTACTGCTTACTGAAATACTGATGCCAACAAATTTTCATGAATCAAACAAAAATGCCAGTGCCCTTATAGTATTTGCCCGATTTGCAACAATAGATAGTAAGACAGCCAAGCATTACAACTATGACATGGTCACTGAGTGGCAGGTGCTAGTACGTAAGTGCTAGTTTTCAAGTTTATGATTTGCTAGCTACATAAGTTGAAGAGTATATATTGAAAGCAGCACAGCATGAATTTTGAAACACAAAAGCAAGGTAGAAAGCCGACAAGGGTCAGGCATCAGACATCAACAAACAAAAGCCTTACATACTTCATTCTCAAAAGTGTCCTTGCAGATTTTCTTTTGGTACATGCCATACTAGCATTACAAATTACAGACAGGACACAGTTCTGCACAATGGCTATCACTCTCTAGGTCAACAAAGAAACAAGCGCAAAAGGTACACAGTCATGAGTGTTTCTGCAATGGTCTTGAGATTTAGTCCGTTGGCTAAGAATAGGAAATTATTCAGTTCATTGCATAAGAACGGCTAACGTTTAAAATTAAAGCCAGAGACAATGTTGATGCTGGCTTCTGATGCTGACCATAAACAAGGTAGAATGCTTGTCTAACAAAAATCACACAATAATAAGCCCTTTTGCTAGCAAAAGAAATATGAACGGGCAATGATACACATTAATAATTTTTGTGAAAGCGTGGCAGCATTGTGGACATGATGTAGCTGAAGTAAGCAACAGCTAAGTAGCAAATGGTGGCGGTACAGAAAAATCGAAAGGCAAAAGTAAGTAGCCTCAATCTTGTACTCACATGCCACTGTTCAAGACAGAAGTGAAAACACTTCTTAGTCATGTTGACATGGTGAAACCTTATAAATCCTCCATACTATGCATTGCAAGTTTGCCACATTTTCATGAGGAATATGCAAAATACACCTATTATGATCCTAAATCAGTATTTAAGTGTCCTTAAGAAACGGATGTGATAATAACATCCGTCAGGGTGAAAGAATTAAGAACTAACTTTTATTACAAAGTTATTGCAAAAAAAAAAAAGTCTTCATAGAGACTATGTATGTCATTGGCACTATGTAGAAAATAGATTGTCGCTATCTCGATGTGAGTCATGCTAGGCCATCCTTTCAGCAGGTACGGTGAGCAACAAATGAAACACGACTCGTCTCAGCATGCAGCCTCTACCAGATTCTGTGCCACATGATGACTTCGTAGGAAGCTCTTCGCTCAAGGACAACCGAAAGGATGCATTTGTTACTCACAATTATTGACCTGATCCTGTTTCCCTATTCCATGACACAGAACACACAGAGGACCAATGCACTCGCACTGTCATGTTCCATTTGTTGTTGCCTTTACACATTAACAGCTTGCAAATAAGATACCATACTGCACCTATAAGCATACTAGTACGTACATTCAAGCTTGAGACTAAGGGCGTAAAACTTCTAAATTTCATGGAAGCAGAAGCTATACGTAGCTTCCAAAACTGGCTTTGCCAGGGGCATGAGCCCAGTTTGGCCACTGCGTTATGTGAAACATTATGCAACCAAGTTTTGCTACCACCTAATGCGGTGAAATACGCACAGTTGCAAATGTTCCACGCTTTCTTACTCCAGATAGACGCAAGCAGTACAACAAAAGGCGTAGAAAAATATTGCGCAGCAGACACCAGGCACAATGCTCAACCCCGTTCTTCATGCTGCAATGCTGATGTTGCAAGGCAAATCCCCACTACACACAGCAAGGTGAAATGCACAAAGTCGACATTCATTGGTTGAGACTGGCAAACTTCAAGATGTACGTCAAGGCAGGTCACAGAGATGACATCACTTCATGCCAAATGTTCATGGCTGTTGTAGTAAATGTGATGAAAGGCTTGTAGCTATCTTTGTCAACACTGAGAATCGCAAAGCTAACATCAGCTTTCCTTCCCTGCTGATGGAAACACGATTTACGAGTTCACATAGCTTTAGTATTCCAAGATTACCTCAGGTGCAGGGTCGTGTTAAGATATTTTTTTCATTCCCCCAAAAGGCTCCTGAAATGCTATTGGTAAGAAATCAGCATTTTTCATTCTGATCACAATTGTCTTGGGCATGAGCAAGTTAGTAATACGAGGGTGAGTAAAAAAAAAAAAAAATTCTGTGCAGTTCACTTGTCTTAAGACTTCTGCTCGCCAGCATTTATATGTCTTTCATAGTTTGAGGCCATCAGCTATGTGGGTCTCAAAATGCTACATCAGTTCATCTTCACCCCCAGCTAGAAAAATGAAGGCTGCCGCACTCATGATTTGCACGAAAGAAGAGCATGAAAGAAGGAATCTGTTTTTCTGTTTTGATTCAAGTCTCGAGTGCTGGTGCTTATCAGAAACATTGTGCGCAGTGCGAAGAAATTTTTGTCGCAAACGATTGCTTTTGAATTTATATGTCATTTCAAACAAGTATGCACAAGCGTCAGCCGTGAAGATGGAGCTGGACAAACATCCAGGACAGGTGACAAAGTTGAATGCACACGAAACCTTTTGAGTTGTGCTGCTTAATAGGTAGGCAAATCAGTACGTGTGCTGAAAAGCAGGATGTTAACATCAAAAGATGATCTATTTCTGTTTCCTAAAATGTTGCTAAAGTAATTTTCACAATAAGAGTGCAAATAATTGTTTTTGTCACCCTAATATATTTCCTTCCTGATAAACATAAAGGGGACCTAATTTGGGGGCTTTTATTGACATTATACTGCATTCACAAAAGCTGAGCAGTTGATCATTTCGTACATAAATACAGTGCACATTTTTCAAAGAGCCATACAGCATGACACAGCAAGATGCAGCCACTGTCTGCAACAGTGATGTGTGAAAAAAGGCACCAACTAGTAACAGTTACTCACCGTTTCACTGTCGTGTAGCCCTTGTGAGTCGCCGAGCGAAGGCTGTGACCCCTTGTTCATCCAGTTCTTAAGGGGTGTTGTTGGGCAAGCTGCACATAAAAATAAAAACTTTATATCACTAGCCCCTGCCCAGAAGAGTTGATCAGGGTGATTTATCAAGGTCTTGTGACGTGGTCAGTATTAGATATTAGCCAGAGAACAGCCAGCGACAAACCCAAGGAGCCCCAAGGTGGCCGTATGACCACGGCGTCAGTAGAGCCAGCACAGCATACAGAAACGTATTGGATATAGTGGAGAGCATAGACATACAAAGTTTGGATACATTAGAGTGTTTGCAAAAACTTGAGTATAACATGAATTGCGCCAGGTATAGTGAAGCATTTGCAGTCTCGGGTAGTTTGCGGGCAGTGGCAAACCAGAACCTCAGGATTTTTGAAGGGTGTGAGAATTCAATTATACAGCTTCGCTGTTTTTAATGTACGAATTGCTTAAGTCTGTGCATATATCTGCGCACATATGCAAAGTATTTGTTTTGTTTGTTATTTGGGGTCTATTATTATGACAATTTGTATGGTCAAATGTAACACACCATTCACAGCCTCTCCAAACATCAGTCTACAGTTACTCATACAGTAGGCCAACAACACAAGAGTGGTGAAGGGCCATGAAGAATGAATGGCTTGGGTACCCACCAATGTCTCCGCTGGAACTGGACTCCGTAAACGAAGGCGTGCCTTCCGTGTGTGTGGGGGTAGAGCCTTCAACACTGTGGGGGGGAGTCCACGTCAGGTTGCGCACGGCAGATGGCCCCAGGGAACTCACGCTGCCACACCACACAACACACGGTGTTACACGCAGCTGGCACCCTATGCTCTGTTTCATAATTAACGGTGCAAAGGCTACGCAAGTAGTGTGGTCATACAAGTCTTACTCCGTGCATTTCGCAGTGTTGTTCTTGATCTGCTACATTTTCTAGAGAGTTAATACAACTTGTGGACATAAGGTTACATAACATAACATGTTATTTCTGAACCTCAGTGTTTTCAGTGCTGTCGTGAAGCCAAACTTTGAAGCAAAACTTGTGCTGCTGTGAAGCCACACCTCAAGGCAAAATTTGCATATAACCTGCACCCCAACTTCACTGTTAAAGTTTTCTCATTTTTGGCGCGGGTTATACAGGACAAAATACGGTACTTGCAATGGAAGATGGGCGCAGCAGCCGTCCCGTGGCTGTGCTGACAGGTTGGAAGCGCCGTCGCACAATTTAGCGCGCTGCTGAGAGCACGGCTGGCAATACAGTACGTTTGAATTAACCATCGCACATCCTTATGAATTCGAATTACCGAGCGTTTACACACATTGAAACACACATAGTAATTTTGACAGGAGCACTGAATCAGTTTGAATAAGCCAGAAGTTTGAATTAACAAGATTCCACTGCACTATGTTTTGGTTGCGAGTGCAAGCGGTGCGCTACGGCTGCTGGTCCCTCCGCCTGTTCGGTAATAAATTGGTTCAGATTTGCAATGCCTGCCATGTAATACATACATCATATTTTGTGACAAAGTATGACACTTAATGTTACATCTAATTACACAATGCATACCTGCATCTTCCTTTTACATGTGACGCACTATTTTTGGGTTGCAAATGCGAGCTGAGAGAAGCCTTTGTAGCGCTGCCTGCTATGTATGAAACACAGTTAGCACCTTTCGCTAGTTTGCTAGCACGAACGAAATTACGGGACACTTTTGGTAATATTACAGTGGTGTAACTGGAAAACCATGGTCCGGAGCAGTTTTGATAGCTGGTAAGATAGTCTGTCGAGGTAAGTTCGGAGCAGTTAAAGCACTGTTTTGGAGCAAGCAGGGGTGAAAGGCCAATTAATGTTTTGGAGCGTGTAGAGAGTCCCTGTTACTTTTACTATGTTAGTGCATTAGTAAGGCCATACTGTACTGAACTTGTGCACGGTAGTGCATTCTATACGCAGAAGAATTTGCTAAACCATACCCATGCAAGGTGTTCTTTTTCTCTGTTCTTTCATCACTTCTCCTTCATGAGACTTATAATGTATGGCCTAAATTCCATTGTAACAACAGATCAGACCACTTGCAAGCCTTATGTGAGCAATAAGGGTTCATGGTTTAGACACAAAGAAAATTATTTCACCCCCGCAGCTCTTTCTGATGGGATGCCCTCTGTGCTCAGCATAAACATTAGAACACATACGTTAACTGAGTATTACTTTGATTTACCACTCAGCATGTTTGAAAGCCTTGAATTTTGTGATTGGTAGGATCTAGTCTACTGTGATAGAACAAATTACAGATGCCAAACTTTCATATAACCAAAAGTTAGAATACTCTAAGCCAAATTAGTGTTAGGTCACAGGTGAACCTGGATACGGCAAAATGAAGACATTAAAGAATGATGGGGGAAAAGAAATTACATGAGAAAGACTAGCACAACACAATGGCTTTGTTTGAAGTGCACTTGTTTCACTCCCAGTAATTGGCTTCCAGGCAGCTGTGCTGCTATTATTGTTGGGACTCGTCACTCTGCAAATTACTGGTTCCAGATTTAAATATTGGTGCATCATGGCACAACTATATTTACGGTATAATTCACATGCCGTGGAGCAGGATGATGCTGGAAATTTTGTGTACAACAGTGGCACAACAGTCAAACCGCTGTATTATCAGTACAGAATAGCTTTATTTTAACCGATTTTGAGAATGATGACTGTTCTTTCTTACACATTCTGGTAATCAAAAAGCTGGAAGTACATTACATGGTGAAAGATTGACACACTTATTTCAGCAGCTTCAGCTGGACTAAAGTAGCAATATAATCAATAACTAACAAACTAACTTGTTTTATAGCTTGTTGCTGGGCAAGCTTGTTATAGTCAACTTTATATATTAGTACACTAAAAAAAGGCAAGACATGTAGAAGAGATTTCTGTCCTGTTCTAGGTGTCATCCATTTATTGCGCTATTTCGTGTGAAGTAAACTTATTTCAGAAATGCCAGCTGCATTTTAATAAGTGAAAAGGCAGAATCCTCTAGATACAGTGGAAAATATGCCGAGACAGCAAATACTGCAAGCCAGAGGCTATGCTTGTCTAGTCCGACTGATATAAAAACAACTTGATTAACCTTGCAAGAAGCGATCACGCTCTCCTTAGTGGCTTTATCTATCAAACTAGAATACAAACTCGACAATATTATATACTCCATTCTGTACAACACAGGCAGTGCTGTGGCAGCTGCACAAGTAGTATGGTCATACAAGTCTCACTTTGTGTGTTTCATAGTGCAGTTAGTTTTGGTCTGTGACACTTTCTATGGAATAACTGCTTCACATATTAAAACTACAAGTTGCAGAAATAATGTTACACCAAAGTGCGCATTATAAGCACACCTTTGTAGGGTGACACACTATGCTTTGGTTGCAACCACAAGCAGTGTGCGGGGGCCGCTGGTACGAGAAATGTGTCACTCTCTTCGTATTGCAGTAAATAGGTTCAGATATGCGATGCCTTCTATGCAATAATTACATCACATTTTGTGACATAAGAGCCATAAGACAATGTTATATTGAATTACATAATGCATGCCTATATATTTCTTTCATATTTGACATACTATTTTTGGTCACAAATGCGAGCAGCGTGAGAAGTGTCTCTACCCTTCATAGCGTTGCCTTCTATATATGAAACATAGTACCGTGTTTACTTGATTCTAATGTGCACTTTCTTTACGAAAAAGGTAACATAAAAAATGAGACGCGCATTAGATTCAAGTATGAAACCAAAACTGCAAGAGTGACAAGCTATGATCACAGGAATAAAAAAACTTCCGATATCCAATCCACACGTCGCTGCAGGTGGTGTTATTCTCATACAAGAAGGAGAAAGACCAGGAGGGAGTGTCACGTGACCATATTGAAGCTTAGTTGCTATTCTGGACATTGCCAAAATCCACCAGTTCATCAAATTCGCCATCTTGACATTTCCAATTGGCTCAAAGGGCGGCTATGCCTTCTCTGATTGGCTCAAAATTGTGTGCTCATTACAATCGAGGGCACGTTACAATTGGGTGAATATGGTATAGGAGCACCTCAAAGCTAAGCCTCAAGGGGAAGAGACCAAGTACCTGACTGTTTCCGAGGCTCGGATGGTGACAACAGTGGCAGGCGAACGTAGCACAACCGACTTTGACACATGTTCGGAGTTGGATTTGCTCCGCTCTGTGCCAGCGGGGTGCGAAGAAAAGCTCAGTGCTTCTTTCATCATGGCTGCCGTGTCTCCATCACTGAACTTGAACACAGAGTTCTTCTCAGACGCTGGCAAGTCCGAGCCTGCCAAGAATGAACGGGAGTGGGAAGGAAATGGGGGCAAGGCGAAATTCCACATTACCGCAGTCTTCAGCAACACCTTTAACACAACTTCTCGAGTTGTGCAACAGTGGCAGAATAAAACAACACACTATCACATGCATGTAATTTGTAAGCTTGTGTGCAGTGCTACAGGCATTGCGAGATAGTGAGAGGAGTGATTAACCAAACTGTTCATTGTCATCTGAGTTGTTCCTTTAGTCCTATGGTTGTCCCCTGCAGTATTTTGTATGTAACATACCTTCAGCCTATGCTGCACAAGGAAGAATAATTTAATGAGAACAGCAAAGCACCCATTTGAGTGTTAGCACATTGTAGTGATTTTTAGAGCAGCATTTCTACTCGTATGGTTATGTGGTTAAACTCAGTACCACTCGCAACAGTCATGTACTTGGTGAAGCAGATGCCATTAACTTTCTTACACAAAAAACTTTCCACGCTTTTGTAAAGACCGCAGACACAATGTTGCATTCATGATTCTGATTGTGGTGCATGCTGTCTGAGAAATTAAAAGAGAGAACGTTGGTGGATCAAACCCTTATGATGAAATCAGTGTAAAGCAACGCCTTCTTTGATGCTTGGGCAAACGTTAAAGCAGATGTTATGCAAGCATAACGCTAATGACGTAAATATTTGTGCAAAATGATGCAAATGGAATGTAAATTTATGCAAATATAATGCTAATGACACAATTGCAAAGCAATGCTTTTTCAAAGTTAACATTATCATGCTAATGTAACATAATGAAGAAAATGTCGTTATGCCGAGTGTAAAGTGCCCAAATGCACATATCCAGTGGACAAAGTTGTCTACTTGGCAAGACAGCTCCAGAAAGTGGGAGGATGAAGGGAAGAAAACTTCATTTTAAGAAGGTTTTCTTATATACATACTGTTATGTGCCTTTGAGATCTGAGAACAGCATTCACACTCTGGGTTTGGTACTAGAAATAGTCTCCTCCAAATTTTACATCCAACTAGCCTGTGAAACACTTGGATGCACTTAAACAAAACATGACAAGGCTTCTGGGATGTGTAAGAGTTAAGAAGTCAGTAGAAAACAGTATGAAATTGGAGTTATTCTGCTTTGAGCAGATGTGTTTGCTACAATTAAGTGAATTAGTTCAACAATGAATGGGGAGCAATGAACAGTATCTTTTGCAGTGTAGAAAACAGCTTTATTTAAGATTTGCGAGGTAATCTTACAAATAAAACAGAGGTTACATTGAAAACTGTCTGGATAAACATGATGTTTAAACAACAAAAGACAAAAGCTCCTGCTTCAATCAGATTTATAATGTGGTATCAAAGAATCACTCAAACTGTGAGGAAATACTTACTTCGAAATGAACATTTGATAGTTAGGTTCAAAACACTCCAGATAAAACTTGCTAGTCCACACTATTCGAGAAATGAGGCAGAAAGATCATGACACGCCTGAAATAAATGCGTTGCGACTCTTACAATTATACCTATACATGTAAGGACACTTCTGCATGAGGGCAAGAAACCTACATGGCTTAAATGCTTCGTGCTAACAAGTCTTCGTGCCATCAACCATCATAGGACGCTGCAGTGTGAAACAACGAGTAAACTATACATTAAAGAAAAGCACAAGGTTACAACAGCCGAAAATTCAGACTGCTTAAATATTTTTACACAGATGTCGAGCTTCATAAATGCACATTGAAATTATGATATGACAGGCAATGAAGCAAGGGAATAAGAATGATTGCTCAGAAGCTCCTGTGATTGCCAATGCCACTGATCAGCACATTACTTGGCATCGCTCACAACTGAAACTGACCACGATCTACACTGTAAATGATATGAATCTGCTGCCAACATAATGCAGTGCAAACGACCCTGTCCTTCCTTCTTGTCTTACAGCAACTTGTGCCAAATAAGACAGTGTGTATTACAGGCTGCTCTGGAGGCAACTGATAGCACACTGTTAGACAAGCTCTGTCTAGACACTGATATATCACTTCGTACATCTCATCACAAGTGGCCACCTACAAATAAGAATCACAATTACAAAAGGCGACTCTGCCATAAGTAAATAGGTGGTATACCCATGTACACATATGTGGCACGTAATTGACAATGCAGTAAAACCTCGCTAGTTCGATGCATGTTGGAAGAGAGAAAAAAAAATTAAAATAAAACAGTTATCTGAATTGCACAAAAAGAAAACTTAGAAAAAAGGCTCGAAACTTCATTACACAGGCACACATAAGTATCGTTTATCTGCTCAATGGTTATGTCAAGCAGTTGGTGTTATGAGGATGCTTGGTTTGGTAGCTTACGAAACCCAGAATTATGTGCCTGATCTGGACAGCCCAGAGCCTTTTTGGAATGGCCACCAGTGCACTTGGCCAAGCTGAATGTTGCATGCTATGCACAGCATGAGGAGCATACCTTGGTATTTATATTAATCTCACCGATATTGGCCGTACATTTGCTAAATACTAGACGGCCCCTGCTGGTTATACTGGCTGACTGGCCAATATTGGCCAAAACAATGGTTATTATGCTGGCCACTGTTTTAGAGTGGGCCATTGCGTGGTTAAGCATCTCCTTTCACAGCACCGTAAGCTTTTGTTGCGAAACATCAAGACACTCATGGACCAATACCCTTTAAAGTACCAGCCTAAAATGTTGCCTCGTCAGCTCCAGCTCACCTTTTCTTAAAAACTTACAGCACCTACAGCTTTTCACATTCTTGGCTGTTAGGAAAAACATCATGTACCTCAGGATGGTTTCTCTGCCCCTCCAGCCCTAGCTGTGCCCCTTTAGCGGAGGCACCCTCACTATTACCATGGTGTTTAACGATAAAGTCAGGCTATGCTGCTCCAGCATTTGTAATGAAACCTAGTGTAGATAGACATCAGCATCGATCAGGGGTCATCACTTTTTCTGAGGGGGTCACAAACATGCGCACCAGTGCCAAGGGTTTTCGAGGCTACAACCCAAGCTAAAAAATTATCTGTGTGTGTGCCGTGGCTGTTCAAACTATCAAGTAAAATGTGCACGAGGAATGACAAGACTGCATGAATTATATAAGTTATCCGTAATTTTGAATAACTCAATATCGAATATGGAGGTTTTACTGTACGTCCCGACGACAAAATTAGGCACCCGCTGTACTTTCAGTTGGCACCTATTGAAAACATTCTTTTGTTAATGTAGTGCACACTACTAATAATAACACGCCTGCATCATAGCTAGAACATTTAACAGCTTTAAGTAGTAACGAGCCAAACACAGTAAATACTACAATGCTTCATAGGCATTTATAAATGCACAAAAATTTCACAACAATAGAAAGACAAATGCTACATATGCATGCCAACATACAGCTACCAAGCAGAGACAATGGCAATAAGTAAACAACACGCACGGGGATTGCACATACAAATGGCATGGTACTTTAAGACAAAGTGGCCTTGCACATAAAAAAGTTGTTCCTTACAACAATTCTAAGACTGTAGTCTCAGTAAAGTAAACAAAACTATTTATAGGTATTAACACTGGTGGTAGTTGTCACTATGTATTAGAGACAAGGAACTGAAATTTCAAGTGAGGACTTCTCTGCCACCTGGTCTGATAACTTTTACACAGGGTTGTCAATGCTATCTGCTAAATGTATGCCTTTGAGCTTGCAGCCCATTGTGCAACACTGTACAATGGCACCTACCCAATAAGTGCTGGCTTTAGTGCATTTTTACACTTGAGATATGAACAGATATGAACATCTAAAAGAAATATATAAATAGACAAGAGCTTATTGTCAGGGCTAAAAAAGACAGATAAGCACACAAGTACTCACAATATAGTGTAATGATCACATAATGCTACTAAGAAATACTGCCGATACTGCGAAAATTATTTTGAACATCAAGCAGCAAGTTTTTCTTGGTCTGCATCTTGGCAGATAGATATAGCGCTAAAGCCAGAGTCTTAAATCAGGCAACATACATTGCCATGCAATACACAAATAAAAGGCTATGCCTGGCTACTGCACAAGGTAAGTGGCTTACACACCGCAAAGTTTGCATAAAAATATGCCATGACATTTCTGTTCCATAGCAAGCTGATCCATCTGTTAACAACAGCATTTCCTACAAACTGCGCCAACAACAGGCAACAATAGGCACACACACGTCGCCACAGGAAGTCAGAAGAGAAGTTAAAAAACGAGTCCATAGGAGGAGTATCATGAGGTGTAGTTTTCCTCTGCAAGTGACAGTGGAGGCCCGGGCTCTCGTTCAAACCGCAGACATGGCAGTAGGGACGGCAGTAGCATTGGCAACAGCAATGGTCCTTGTAGTGGCTTGGCGTTGCCCACTGTGGCTTGTTGGGGCCCACTGCTAAGGCTGCTGCTGCTGCTGCCTCCATTCATCAAGCACGATCGGGCCGCTTCTCTTGCGAGCTTCACGCGTGCCACAATCGATGCACAACCATGAAGGGCCAGAATGCTTCCAGACCACACAAAAGCATACAAAAATGCACTCCAACAAATAGCGGTGGCAATGCAGTACATAGGGGCACCTTTGTAAATAAAGACAGAACACTGATGGAGTTAGCATTCTATCAAACCTTTAGGCACCTCTGAACAAACGGAAATGTCTGTTCTTAAAGTGCAAGACCGTAGAGGCTTGGGCTAGTCGGTACATACTCGAGATGGAAACAGCGCAAAAAAAAACACACGACAGGAAGACAAGAAGAGAGACATACACCAGCGCTGTTCTTAAAGAATTTTAACTCAGTGAGTGCTCTGTTTTCATTTGCTAAGATCTTGCCCAACCACACAGGATTACATCAGACCTTCCATATCCAAGGAGTGCCTTTGCCTTCGCCTAAGCAACAAACTCGGGGGTACAAGCAGTGTTTCTCAAACTGTGCTCTCCTCACAAAGAAGACGAAGTTTGGTATTTGTGGTTTCTGGGTCAGTCACAGGTGTATGCAAATTCAATGTTGCAAAGCTGCAGTTCTGTTCAGGGCCCAACAGCTGCTGCCCACTTGCCTGCGGCTTTACGAAAGCTTGGCACCAAGGTTCATAGCACAGTAACGACAAACAAATCAGCCATAAAAGAATTATGCATTATCGTGTGTTAAGTTCAATTAGCGTTACAACAAACGGAGTTGCTTCTTGATCACACTGCAATGGCTATCTCTACAAAACTCTGGCTAATGATAGATACCTTGATCTCTGCTTGGCGATGTGTCCGCTTCTGTTTCTTCCTTGATGACATCCTGTTCGTTGGCTGAAACCTGACGTGTTCTCCCAGGAGCTCCTTTCCTCTTTGAAGGAGAGTGCTTCAGTGCTGTGTGAAAAATTTGAGAGAAGCATGCAGGCATGATAAGTGAGAACACATGAATGAACAGGAGGCCTTTGCTAGTAAAGAGGAGAAGAAGCATGTAAAGAAAGAAAAAAGGGAAGAAAGAAGGAAAGAAAAAAGAAAAGCTGGCAAATTGAAGAATAGAGGTCCCAAGTGGAACAAATAGGAAGAGAAGCAGCGCAGACTTTCGTGCAGCCTTCTACACACTAGCAATGATTTTCCAGAAAGTTTCGAATAAACCTCCCCTGCCCAAGAAGAACGGGCCAGAAACTAGAAAATGGAGCTCACAAGACGTGGTGTTTACGTAACTTCTTGGTCCACCAGCATGTAAAAGCAAAGTAAGTCTTTTGAGACAAAACTCGGCTACACACACTTGAGAAGTAAGTTGCAAGCAGAACTGCACAATCAATTATAGAAGACTACAGCGATTTACACAGCTGTCAACAACAGGTTTCCCAAGTCCCCATGCTACATGTGCTCAGCACGACCGACCTCCTGCATGCAATATAAAGCAGATGACATTACAAAAGAAAAGGGGCATGTAGCAAACATAGTTGGAACACATTGGCATTGAGACTAAGTGAAATTAAAACTGAGTATTCCCACAACAGCCTGCTTTAGAAAGTAAAATTAGGCTAAGCTTCGAAATCCACTTATGCCTTCCATCATTATAGTATTTGCCACAGTTCAGTGCTACCCATCTGCTTATCAGTTTGTTTCAATCACAGCTAGCTTCTTGTCTGCTTTAACCAGCATTAAAAGGGCCCTCTGCAATGCAAATTGTGCTTGTTATTGTACCACATTTGCTTGCTGTAGGACTTAACGATGCTTCAGTGGCAGTGAAAGCACCGAGATCAGAGCATTTAATATATTGCCAGAGATCAGCTTCTGTGCTCTGTGCTGACAGCAGCATCCCACACCAACGATTTCAGCAACACATGTGCGGTAAAAGGCAAGTAAAACATACGTCTTATGCTCTTCAATGGTTGGTTGTGCTTGAAGATTATACTGTACGTATCCACACTGAGCACGTAGTCACAACTTTATAAACAACAGCGTGTTTTATGCTTTTGAGAGTTACAAAGAGGCCTCAGCTCTACACACTATAAATTAAAAAGGTTAAACTGACACCAGAGGTGCGTGGTCCAATGGTTTACATAAAGCGTGCTCTTCCCCTCACGTTACGTTGGGCTCGCTGGTAATTCAGGCTCCTCCAAAAATGTGTCGTTACACGGGACAATACACAGCGCCTCGCTTCTTTGCAGGCTTTTACGATTCAATTCTATCAGATGAAAGACGCTCATAGAGAGTTTTAACCTGACAGCAAATGTAATTCCACTTGCTGAGCACTAGTACACAGGAGACAAAGACGTGCAGAGCAGCAGTGGTGACAACATCTTGTGACACTGACATCAGAACTATAGCTGCAAAGAACACGTTCTACCCATTTGATGGTGCAAAGGCATTGGCAGCAGCAATTACTATCATATATTTGACTTCTTATTTCATTCTTTCCCCTTCTGTAAACAACGGCTGAACACTACCGTTTCTCGGGTGCTGTGTTTAAAGCATCACAAGATGTCGCTAGCGGCACTGTGCTAACTTGCACGATGGACATGGCTATTGTAACTATAGCAATGTTATCAGTCAAAAAGTGCGGATGTGGGTTGCGATAGAATGGCCACAGTGCGATGACAGCTTCAGCTATCATGTTTTGATTGGAAGAGTGGAATGCGAGAAGTCTGCATCAATTTTTAAAAATTTGTTTTGTGTTCACCTCAGGACCATACAAGGAACTCAATGGGACACAACACTTAGATAAAATAACATCGCAGGGCTCCTTTTAAGACATGCGATAAGACAACATCTTCAATTGCTACTAGAAATTTCTTTACAGCATGGTAATTCAACAAAGACATATCTAAGCAGTTGACAGTCTGCCCTAAATGCCAACAATGGCATATGTAAAAAATGTAGTAAACTAGACTATAGCAAATGCAGACCAGTTATAAAAGTAATTCTAAGCTAATACTTTTGCAAATAAGCAAGAAATTAAAAACATGCTTCACAATATACTATATTGATGAAGGCAAGGTTACCATACAAGAATGGAACAATCAAGAACGAAACACTTCAGTAAACTCTTTGGCTGCAATGTTAGCTCCTCAGCAATTTTTAAAGAGCCTACTCGATACAGGCCTAAAAAAAATCATACAAGCTTAGCTTCATCCTCTAGCTTGTTCAACCAAGAGGTCTTAAAACACTAATAGTTTTCCATTACCAACGAAGTTCATTTTGGCTATAGGAATGACGATTGCTGCATCATTTCGCATGGTGGGACAGACCAATGTGCATGCCTTATCATTAAAGTTCTGTAAGCAAGTGAGCTTCCTCCCTGATCACCCACAGAAAGCTTGCTTTTGTGGCTTTCCATAGCATTTCATAAATACCATGGCACCTAAAACCTATCTTGACTTGCCAAGCCACACTTGCCTTGAATGCTAGATTGGTTTGCTATCATGTTAGGTCCACTCATGCAAACTTTGTTTCAGCGCCCTTACCACGTCTTCCAACTTGTCCAATTCTCCCGTCCACGACACATAAGTGTTGTGTCGCAGAATGGAATATTCACTGCGAATGTGATGCGGTTATTATGTTTACTTATTCAAATTGTACCACGAATGAATATCATGAGCAACATTATCATTGTTATCAGGTGTGTGTATATATATATATATATATATATATATATATACTATATAGACAATGAGGCCAGACTTTATACTTCGATGCTTTTGTATCATTTTGTACAGGCGATGTCAAAATTTTGTCAAAACTTGCACCATCATGAACAGTCTGCCAGGTTGTTTAAGGTGCATACAGGCAGTACAGGTTCGCAAGCTGCATTGGCCGCCACAGAGGTGACTGGAACTGGGACCGTTTTTCTCCCTTCTGTTTTGATTTTGGCCTTCAGATGATTTCACAAGTTTGCATAATTTAATGGAAAATTAACAAGGTGAAGACAACCGAACAGTTATTTGATCCCACCTATTACTCACTGCCAATACACCGACCATGGGAGTGTTTCAGTGTGTTGCACAAGCAGTGCTGTCAGGTACAGGTAAAGCAAGTTCTTTTGGACACAAAACTAAACAAAATAACACTTCAATGAACGCCAATGTTGTTGAATATAAACATCAATACACAAATATAACAGCACTGAAACTTTCTACTTCAATCTGACATTTGCAGTTGGTGAATTTGAATAAACTACAACAATCAATCAAAAGCAAGGAACCTGTCAGGCCTATTCGTGCCAACAAGAATTTACAAAATGCAATTACTACTAGCAAGAGTTTACGAATCATGATATCCAAGGAACAAACACTCTTTGGTACCAAATAAATGCTGCTGTCTACAATGTCTGCCACATGCACATTCCATCAGCATGGCAAACGACTCTATTGCAAACTACATGAACTACATGCCCAGGCATCCAGAAAACTTTCTTTTTCAACAGCGGCGACCACTGCACTGGATGTTTCTAAACAGTCAATCTTGCTGCAAATGGCCCAAAAAATGTGTAGCTGCATTGAATAGTAGTTAAAGGAGTACTACTGATGTGACATTTTTTTACTCTTCATTTTTTTCTTTTTGCACATTAAGCGAAGGTCTTAGACCTCGAAACTATAGCTTTTTAGCAAACCAGTCTCGGTTTAGTTTCTGAGGAGCTGTTTGAGTCACAACGTGATAGTAATTACTATTTTTTAAGGCGTTCTGAGGCTTGCCAGTATTCTGTCTAGGAGTTTCGAAGTCTAGGACCTTTGTTTCAAACAAAGAAACTAAAGGTTGAAAATTCATCAGCCCTTTTTCAAATGCATCAGTTGCCTCCGGTATCATTTCAACAACACAAAAATGCTTCTTAAGTGCAGATGAGCACAAAAATATTAGAGTTAGCAGAAGAAATGAAGAAAAAAGGTGGACAAAAAAAGGATGTTCTCAAAACATAACTGCAGCCTCTCGCAACCAACCAATGGCATAATGGTGATGGAACCATCTTATTGGCTTTTTCTTGCTGCACAAAAACACACAAGCTTTTTTTTCCTGGTTCTCAAGGATAAAAAAAAAAAAAAAAAAAAAAAAGATATTGTAGAGATTGTACCATCCGTCACAAAACGGGCCAAAATGCTCACAGCCAGACTATCAAGCCAAAGAGCCATGCAACTATTATGGTGGCTGGGGAGGTTGGATGTTGTTCGTGATGGAATAAAGCAATACCAGCGCAACACAGAAAAGACATACGAAAAAGGACGGGCACACCCATCCTTTGACCAGTGCACTGTTATGCCACTATGAACCGTATCCAACTTCCCTAGCATAGTATTCTTCGGCAATATGTTTCCCATACAAGGTTTGAGTTTCGACACTTTTGTGGCAATGGCTGTATCACAGCTGCCAACCTTCAAGTATTAAAGACAAAGTCAAGAAATGTCATAATTCATTTTGTAACAAATGTTGAGTTTGTTAAATAAAAAACTAATAAATGAACATTCTGCAAAGAATGCCACCAAAAGGCACTTAGCTTTAGATGCAGCTAGAGCGTATGCATCACAGATGAATACGATACTTGAAAATCTTTTTATTGCTGTCAACAATGTTGGCTGCTGCACTTTTGTTTATTTATGTTCAAATGCCGCAATATGTTACACTAGCTCGACTGAAAAACGCCAATGCCGTAGCGATAGATGCTATAGACCATTCTGCTGTTTACAACCAGGGACTTTGGCAGGCTTCTGGTTTTCACCGCAGAAATTGAGCGAGCAAGAAAAACAAATTGGTGAATGGCAGTTGTACGGCAAAACACAGCCCGAAGATTTTTAACAATTTGCATCTGCGGGCAATCCCAAATATACAAATCAATCTTGTCGTATAATATACATAGAAAATTAAAAGTATTTGTGCTTGAAGCATGATAAGCATTTATTTTTATTCAAAAATATTCAAAAATGTATACAGGAGTGTCTCCTACATCGAATTACAGCAGAATCTTGGTAATACGATCATGCCTGATATGAACTTTGGGATGATAAGTATTTTCCAAAAGTTACGGCCCAAGTCCATTAGCTTCCAATGTGCTAAATTTTGAATGCTGCCTGCATTTTGCGTGGTGGTGGATGATACGAAAGACCGAGCTACCGCACGATACCCAGGGCGAGGAGGCCTCAGCGCTGGTAGTGCCAGACACTGGCTGCTGTCAGGCTGGCGGTGCGACTACCGAAGAGCCAGTCGCATCCCTGTTGCCTGGGTGACCCATGCCACGCCACCTTGACTCCACCGCGAAACGAATTTTTGCGCCGTCCCAAGAGCTTCATATCAGTGCGATTCTAATGTAACTTGAAAATGCTTTTTTTTTTCGGAAAAGACTGATGTTTCTAGGTTTTCTCTGCTTGTAGGACACTGGACCAGAAGTTTCTTGAGGGTCGCAGGCCCATTGCTGCCAAGACGCATGCAAAATCGTCCATACTCCGTTTCATACTAAGCAGGCAACATTGTGGAAGCTATGGAAGTAATGCGGTTATAGAAGTATTGACTCCGCGCATTTCGCAGCGCAGTTGTTATTGGTCTGCGACACTTTCTACAAAACCTCCTATTTTGCAACCACAGCTAGTGGACTAGACCCTTCGAGGGTGAAAGGGCGTCGCGAACAAGTCCCAAACTGGTCGATGATGTATATTTACGGCACCCCGTCTGCGTGTTCGAAAAATGTGCCAATTTTTCAACTTTTTGTTGGCCAGCAAATGCTGCCACCTTGTGTGGATACAATACTTATTTTTTCTTGCTCCATAGTATCTTGGTTTTCATTCCCTGGCTTCTTTACACTGGCGTTTCAGCACCCGCTCACGCATCCGCCTGTGGTTAGTTTTTGTTTCGTCTTACGGGATCTTTTCGCTCGTTTAGCTCATACAAACTGATGCCTATCTGGTTTCTAATCTCTCATAGGGTGACCGCAAGATGCTTGCTCGTTTACTGCTCACAGGGGTGCGATTACATCTGTTCAAAGGCAGGTGCTGGTATACACAAACAATTGCGCCATGTATGAACTTTGCTGCCATGTCTGCATTTCTCTTCTTAAGATTCGCAAAAACTGATTGCCCCTCGTTGAGCAATGGGATGTGGAATTACTGCAAGTTTGTGTGGTTTTTCTGATGCACGCACAACCATAGTTTTCTCGCATGCGCGCCCGTTGCTCTGCTGCAAGTGAGTCAAGCGGCGATTACTCTGATGTGGGCTACTGCCCAAGTGCCGAATCAGAATACAGTGGAATCTCGATGATACGATCACGGCTAATACGAATTTCCGGATGATACGAATTTTTCTGCGGTCCCGGCCGAGCCCCATTACTTTGCAACGTGTTAGAAAACGGTTGTTACGAATCGATTTTCGACCCGCATCGGTTGATACGAATAAATGCCGCCCCACCGACGGCCGCGAAAGAGAACAGCGCGCAGTCACGGGCTTTTTCTCTTTTGGTGCGGATGCGTGGACGCGACGCCGGACAGCGCGGAGGCAGCGACTGGGCGCGAAGAGTTCGAAGCGGTGGCGCTTTTGTTGCTTTTGTGCTTTTCCTCCTTTTCCGCGTGCCATCGGACGGAGTGGCTGCCGTGCTTCGGGCCGCGTTCTTTGAGTTTGCGCCATCTTGCCTAGTCGCAGCGAGCTATGTCTACCGCGATACGATCTCGGCTGATTCGTGCGGGAGCCTCAGTTGGTGCGTCTTCCGTTGGTTGCGTTATCGGTGCCGATGGCACAGGGCGATTGTCGGTTTCGCTGCTGGAGTCACACGGTGCAAGGTTGCGCTCGTTCAGTCCGGTGCTCCTCCGCTTCTCCCGCTAGTCGCCGCATTTTTCTTGCCGTAGGAGCGCTTCCGTATTCCAAAGGCGTGCTTCGTCCAAACTTTATTCGCCATCGTCGCTCCATCACTAACCTGGGAGCTCTCAGTAATCCGAATTGTGTGTGTCAAGTGAAGACGCCGGCGTAGTTTACGAAGCAGACAACTGCGGTTGCCATCTTGCCCCTGCCAGAGCAGCAACCACTGGAGAGACGCCTTTCAGCACGGCAGCCAATCAGAGGCCCGCTTTCATCGGAGGGCCCGTGTGACTACCTATCGCAGACCCGCGCTTCTTTTGTGTTTGTGCGTTTGTTACAAGAGGGCGACGACGGACGAATTGAGAAACGGAACGGCGAAACTTGGAGCTTTCGAACGATACCAAGATGGCGGCGCTCGGTGGCGGGAAATACGAGATATGGCTCCGTGAACTGCGGTGATTTTGCGCGATTTAAAGCTGTTTTCTCGCCCTGCGCACTAACGAATTAAACTTTTTCGGGCACTTTTAGTGCGTTTTCAGCCAAACCATTTTGATGCAGCGTAGATTAGGCGTTGCAGATACCCAAACGCGTGGTTTTCAAAAATCCATTTTCTCGCGATTTTCGCGATCTGATGCCCGCATCCCCCCTTAATTTAGCTAGTTTTAATTGTGTTTCGATGATACGAATTTCGGCTAATACGAATATTTTTCATGACCCCGTGAGATTCGTATCATCGAGATTCCACTGTATATATCTATTCCAGTGCATCCCCGTTTTTATTAGGTATTTACGCAAACTTGTCTGTATTCATGAATAAATAATGCATGTCTACCTCCGGAAAATATGTTTTGTCACTTTATGGTCATTAAAATAATTGTGGCAAATTTTTTTTAGGAAAAGGTCGGCCTGAAGATGTTAAATCAGCAATAATAAAAATAAAAAAATAAAAAATCGACCCTGGGGGGTCATGTATGGCAAAAAAATTTACCCTTAAAGGGTTAAAGTTACACTGCCCGTTCAAAGGGGTTCTGAACCACCTCGAGCTAGGTGAAGAAACCCATTCCGCGGATAGCATACACTACTGTGGACATCTCACCCAAATTTTTCACTCAGGCGCGGCTGCGTGAAGCTCACAAGCCAAGCGCCTTTTTCACAAACACCCTTTTTTTTCAGCAGAAGGCTCCTCGTCATCCTTTTCGGGGCTGCCATATTCCATCATATAGCAAATTCCCATACACGGCTGCTATTGGCCAATAGCTGACATCAATCAAGAAATGTGATTTATCGTCTGTTCACTCGACTGCGCTCGCCCACATGGGAATGAAAGTTTGGCCACATTACTTATCGGGGTGTTGTAGCCGTCGGCTCTTGCTAATTTCAATTAGCCTGGAACACTCAATTAGCCTCGAACTACGCTATGCCTGCTGCGCCCCGCGATGTATAGTGGTGGTTAGCATCTACAAGAGGCACGTGTCAGTGCATGCTCCCTCCTGGCCACTCCTGACTAGACGTGCTTTGTAATGACTTTCATACTGAGTGTTACAATGTGCAATCTGGATCTGCATACTATCCAGGCAGGATAAAGCCGGTCCACTCCACGTAGCATGGCCAGGCAGAAGCACGTGAGCGCACACTCCAGCCCTGCTGCGCCCTTACAGCTGCGTGTAGCCACACGTAGCTGCATCTGCTGTGTAGTGTCCCTAGGTAAGTACTGTGGCTGCCGCGGGGTGCCGCAATGAGCCCAGACAGCCTAACACCATAACGTTGTAGGTGGGGTATTGCCACTCTACTGGTGTTCTTCCGTTCCGAAGGAGCAGAGGACATTGAGCACGAATGGGAAAGGTCACTACCACGCTCAAGGTATCGAGGCTTGAACTAGGTCTCTTTGAAAAATTATTTCGATAATATATTCCTGAGAGATACCACACTCGTTCAAAGGTGTTTTTAAGGCTTAATGTGCTTCAGGGCCCACTTAGAATGCGAAATATCCTGGTTCGATGCAAACAAGCCCAATTGTAACCTCATCCTAACTTTCGTGCCTTTCAGAAATAACCTCAATTGATCTTTCTTACACCATTATAACTTGACTTCGCAATAAAGTGTAACTAATACTCGTGAACTTAGGCACACAAAAAGTTTACACAGACTACAACAAACTGCACATAAGATAGCAAATAAGACCCTTTTCCTGTGTTTTTTCTACAGCATTTTCACTTATTCCTGACCCCTTATTTATAAAAGCTGTAGCAGTGATGGCATGGTGTAGTTTAAGTGCCTTTCGGCTGCGGTATGGTATATGTGCCATCTTACATGCAGCATAGTTGTATCTATTTTGAAAAGAATGACCCAAAAGCACAGGCATGTGCCTCCGAGATCTTTGGCATAGAGCAACCTTGGGGGGTTTTAGAAGCAATGTCACAAGCTCGCTACATCAATTTACATGACACCTTCCAAGCTGTGAGATTAACTTCACATTAAAATGTTCATGTTGCACGTGGCAGAGTCATGGTTGAATCTTGGCTGAGGTGAGACCTCCTACTGCGTGTGATTGATATCATGTGCATAGCAGTTGTTCTCATGTTAAAGAAAAAAGAAATGTCTCTAATAAAGGCAGGATGATTTGAGATTTATACGTGAATGTCAGCTGCACTGCCAAACAATGGCAACTAATCCCTGCTCTTTTTCCAAAGCCTTATGAGTAAGTAACTGACCAAGACCCCCGTTTATGATTTTCAGTCAGCACCAGTTTCTTCTACCTATGGTTAGTTAAGAGTGCAAAAGGTAACTGCAATGCCACAGAAATGTAAAACAACTACCTTCATGTAAAGAGTATATAGCACTGAGGTGCTTCAAGTTGCAAATGTTATAGTTAACGGCAAAGAATGAGCCCTTTTCTGGGATGTAACACTATGCCTTTGAATGCGCAGCATGCAAAGATCAAGTGCCACATTCTATAACTACTATTAAATGCTTACAGAGGTAATAGCCTTCAACAAGACCCCTTCATATGCAACTGCAGTAAGGTTACACATCCACTACTACCATGTAACTGAGGTACTACCGGAACAGAAAACAGAAACCAGTCCACCGCTGTCAACTTGCTGCACGTTTAAAAAGTTACTAAATTTTAAACAGCTGCCCTACGACATGCAGCCACTCCACTCCACACACAAGCCAATGTAGCAGCAATTCACTCAAGCCCCCTTTTCAGCAACTATACACAGCAAACATTAGTTAAGTGCTGCCATTATTTTGGCAACAAACCAGCCAAGCGCAAGTAAAAAAAGAAAGACGAAAAGGAGCCTGTTACCATAGGTAGGAAACTCCACAGACACAAAGCAAAGCTAGTAATGAAAGCTCAAAGCAAAAAGCATTGCAAGCACTGCTAACACCAAGCAGTTCTAGGCAGGCAAGTGACAGCTACTACGAAAGCAACTGGCACCGAAAACATAACCTGCGTGCCTTTGCATACAAGGCTCAAATGCAAAGCTTGCATCCCGAGACAAAGAGAGAAGCCTAGTAGGCCTGACCAAAGCGAGTGGCTTTGACAAGAGAGAGCAAGAGCGAAGTGCAAATTGCTTGTGCTAGAACAAGACCTTGCTCGACTGTGCTCGGCAAGGTGGCACTAACTAATCAGTTCCTGACACAGGCAAAGCCCCAGCAGCAAGCAAAGGCGTAAGCATAAGAAAAGGGAGCAGGGAAAAGGGGTGTAAGTAAAAAAATCTGGTGAAGCCTACCTAAGACACTAGACACCAGGGCTCTAAATTTGCGATGAGGGCCCTTGATTTCAGGGAGATCCACTAGTTTCGAGGATTTCGGGGAAAAGAAACAGGAGGCAATGTGGAGGAGGAGGAGGAAGCCAAGTGGGAGAACGAGTGTGAGGCGGATGCAAGATGAGAGAGAGAGAGAGAGGGGAAAGAAAAAAAAAAGAGGATTTCAATTTAAGATGGTCGCAAAGCAGTGACAGTGACAACAACAACGAGTATACAAACACTGTGACCCCAGGTCACCACAGCGACAACACAGTGTTGCACATAAGGGTAACTAAAAAGCACACACTTCTTGCGGCAGGCCTATTTACCTGCTGCTATCTGAGGCTAAATGGTGCAACTGTAAGCAAGGACTTATGGCAGAGGCTTACAAAGCTTTTGTGCAAGTTATCTTAGACCTCACGAGAGAGATAATGGTGATTTTCACATTTCTCAAAACAATTAATTTCTTAGAGAAACAATCATTGCCAACTTGCATCATGTGTGCACTACTCGTAGCTAATTTTCTGTCTTCCTTTGCTGAATTGTGCAACATGTATCATTCAAGCTTCGAATTCACTCAAACAGCTAGTCAGTTCAAATATTAGCTGTTCTCCTCTAAGTGCACAACAAAGGACGTGAAATGACATTTCTCTGTCTTGCACTAGGCATGTGAGTAGGTGGCACATTTTTATTAACTGCACTCGAAATTTACGATACCAGCCAAAATCTTGGCAGCTACTAAGTATCAGCGACTGTGAAGAACAGAGACAGAAGCTTTACTGTACCATTTGCTTCAACTTTTCAATGATGTTATTTTTACTGGAGGTCTTCTTTGTCAGCTTACCATAGCAAGGGGTCAGTCAGCTTATGTGACAAAGGTACACACAGATGTTAGATACCTAAGGCTTTTAAAAACAAAGAGTACATGTATCTGTGCAAATAGGAACAGATGCAATAACTTTAACCTTGTTGCGAATTGTTTATGAAGAAGACACAATAGGTGCAAGTTACATGATTCTTATTAGCATCCTTGCGCTTACTAGTATTATACAAATTATGGAAGTCCTAAAAAAAAAAAACGGTGTGATATTCACAAAGACTAAACACCAAATTCAATGTCCTTCTATTTGAACCAGCCCTCAAATTAAATAGTCGTGAGATAACATTTCCAATATTAATTTTCCTCTTTTTGTACAGTTTCCTAATGATATGAATTGACATGGGGATAATTCAACAAGCCAATCTGTAAGAAAAAGGTGTTATTTCTTTGTCAAATAAATCGATGGACTAGAAATATAAACTTATCCAGCATGACTCACCATATTCAGAAGCTGTTGGAAAATCATAAAAAAAGTTTAATTTGCATTTGATTCATTATCGATTAGGTTCCAAAAATAGCTATTCGCACATGCCTGCTTCTCAACAATAGAACAAACTAGTTTTCAAGTTAAAGTTACCAGCAAGTACGCTACCATGCCAAATTATACTATATTTATGTCAATGTTAAGTATTTAATAACAGCAAAATAACTGCTGGTCCAGAAGGTGATCCTCACCAGAACTTTCCGAGAACATATGCCACCTTGTGTTGTATAGGATATGCAAGGATATGACATCCTTGCCAAAACATTAGCTTTGCTTCATCAACTATTTGTGTGCGTTAGCTGCACAGATACATGTATACATTCAATGTGTAGGTTCTGCGAGGTTGCAGGGAGACATTCATTATAACATAAAAACTTAAGTACCCAAATGCACCCAAATAATATTGCTGCACCAGTGCGCCTTCATTATGCAGGAAGTGGGCAAGGTGTCGTTAATACCAGTAGATATATAACGAATCTACTGACGCCTAAACACTACTACTCTGATGGGTCTAAATAACTAACTCCTAAAGATGTAAGGCACTATATTCCAACACCTATGCAAGTTCCATCAATTATTTAAGACATCACGATTTCACTAAATACTGCCAGTTCAAATGTTACTTTAGTGTGCCTTAATGTGAAAACTCTATGACCACTATAACAATGGCAACTTTTACCTCAAATGAGCAAAGAAAGTTTTATAGAATGTATCCTTCATGTTTCCCTGAAACATGCTTCTGAGTGGTGTTTTGATGTAATGGCAGCATCATAGTGGTTTATAGTACGATTACTGGAGGGAAGCTTGAAGCTGTGATTGTTCATTCACTGAAGGAGTAGTGGTTAGTACATAGATTTTTCTACGATTTGGCATGGATTCATTGAGAAAGCACATTACCACTTGTTTTGTTATTTGCTCCTTAACTGTGTTGGGGAGCAGTCAAGTGCTTCAGGTACAAAATTACTTACTTCCACTGAATAATTTCCAGTGAATCAATAAACCATGACATTTCAGAGCATGCATGCTGCCAAATCTAGACATAGTTCGCCAGTAACACTCATCATGCATATTACATTTTATATTCTAAACAATTACTTTTGTTTTCAATGGTCTGAAAACCACTTAATGCTAGGAATGAGAGGCTAAATGAAGTTTATTTATATCCATGTAGTGCCAACCATACCCACGCTAATTGAAAGGCCATACTGGTCATGCATGTCAACCACTTATGGCGCAGTTCCTTCTAGTATTTTTGGCATAAAATTCTACCAATACTCAAGACTTTCCTTGCTCACAAAAGCAATTTCACCATGACGCTGGGTCAACTATGCTTAACTTTAATGGTATTGTAAGCTTCACTGCCTGATGGTAAGGGAAACCAGACACTTGTGTATGGGCAGCTGATGTACCCTTAAACGAGGGCAGCGCATTAATCTTGCCCCTGTTCCTGCATAGCTGCACTTAGGCACGCTCAAGTGGTGGCCATGCTAGCAAATGCCTGGAAGGCAAAGAGCTGCTAGAAATCTTAGAACCATTCAACGTTAAGAGAAACACAATTACAAGTACGCAAAACTTTTGATAGAACCTGACACTGCCTTTTGGAAAAATTGAACGCTGAGTTCCACTAGTGTGTGCTGGGCAGTTTCTCACAATGTCAGAGTTCAAAATGCCGAAGCTGAGACTCTTCAATAGAGAGCCTTGAAATGCTTTATGGAATGTTTTTGGAAAAGAAAGAACAAACCAAACTTGTATCCATTAAGAATGTTTTCATTGAGTTTCTGACTGAGCATGGTTGCCCGAGTCAGAAGGTTTCAGCAGCAAAACACTGTTTTGTTAAACATTAAAAATAGAGACTGCAGCTAGTTATTAGGTTAACAGAACTTAAACCAATGAAAGTGTAAAACTAAACAATGTGTCTTTTAACATGCTATATGAACAAGTAAGCAGGAAAGATGGAGAGAAGAATAAAATAGTGAAGAAGAATTTAGATACATAGAACTGCAAAAGATTTGGTTTCTCGAACAGAAGGGGCACACTCGTTCTGGCTACTCCTAATTATTTATTAGCTAACACATTTAATGTATCTAGAAGAGGGAGACTGTAACTTAAATCAGAATCACGAGTGCTTGTGCTTGCTAAAAGTTTTCGCAAACAGAAGCAAAGTCGTTAGTGCCCATTAGGGCAGTCACATTGTCAAAAGCCTAAAGAAAAAAATAAGTACTCTGTTACATGGGGTACAAAGCCACCAATAGCTGTTATGCATTCACCAAGTCACCACCATGGCCACCGCATGCGAGTGCATGGTGCAGTTAAGTACAGGGTGCAACAAGATTGGAATTTTCCCACACCACTCACAAGAGGGCAGCACACACCACACATCCACAGTGGGCACAATGGAGAGGCATACATTTTGGGAGGACAAATACGAGGCAGGATGGGAAAAAACGGGGAAACAAAAAAGGTGGTAGTGTGTGGCTGGCTAGTAGGTAATGCACAACATCTGCATCTTTGCTTCTGGCCCACTCTTGTTGCGTGCGGTCACAATTATACTCGGTTGCATTGGAGAGAACACACTACAAAAAGGACAGTTCCAGCAATTGACACCAGTGGTACACATCCCTTAAGAAATAGCAAATATGTTAATTAACAACATGTTTGATTTCAACGTGCAAGAATGTGGAGTGGATGAAGCTGGTTTGATTAAAAATGATGACAAAGCTTAGGACTAATGAGAATGAGGAAGCTTGTAATGTTAAAACAAGCAGCACTCCCGTTAGGTGTAGCAGCAAGTGTATTAGTTAAAGGAAAGCAAAGAGTTACAGGGTAACAGCAGATTCTAAACATGATGAAGCAAGAATGATATAGTGTGCTACTACCATAGCATAAAGTGCTTTTACGGTGCTCTTACTTGGAGCTTAGAGCTAGCGATCTTCTAAGTGAAAATTATAAAAGTGACACTCTAAAGTGCAATTTTATTTGCAATGCTTTCATTCAATGCTACTTTCAGCCTACAATAGTGCTACAAATGCTGTACACATAAACATGAAATGTGTGTAAAAACCACACGACCCACTTACACCAACAGCCCATTCACAAAAAGTTTCAAATATATTCCAACAGGCCTTACCAGGCAATGCAGCTATCTTTCTGATGCATTATCTGACAGATAAAAATGAATTTACTGTCCCAAATCTTCCCCGTGTCCTATGAGTGATTACAGTTTTGACTGTTTGAGTGCGCTTAAAGCATGCCACAGTTCTCAGGAGAAGCCATGTTATGCAGAAACCTTAATTAGAATGTAAGTTTGATAACTGTGCACAATGTTATAACTTTTCACTGCTACTGTGTATGCCTGAGCCATCTTGTCACCTGTGACCTAATTTGTCAAAAGGACTTCGCTCTTGAAGCCAACCAGAGCCCAATTTATGCATGCAGATGTGTACACAATTAAAAAGAAAGAAAGAATCACAGTCACTTTATCTGTAAGAAAGATGTCAGTGCTTGATTTGTGATAACCTGACAGCTTAATATTCTTAATTTACAACTACACTGTTGGGTCGTTGAGCATAGTGCTCAAAGGAAATAGACTATTACCCGTAGTTACCAAAAGAAAACCCAAAAGGTAGCCCACCTACGATGAAGGACAAATTAAGTGATATAAAGGCTGGGCATCTTTCAGCGTGCAGCTAAAGAGAGCAAACACAAAATGTGCACACAGTCCAGGAATATAGTCTTAAAGATGGCCAAGCCTCATTTACTGACTACGTAGTTTGCTACTCAACAGCTCCTGACAATAAGTTCACCTTGCCTAATTGACTAGGCTGACTAGTGGTGGTTGGGTGACGAGTTGGGAGACAAAAAAGTATGAATGAGGAATAGGCATGCATTTAAATGTAAATATAACACTACTCGTCTAAAATTTTGCCAAACTATCTACAATGGTCGTGCCAGTTGTCAAGACCTATTCCAATCCCAGTCTTTCTTTCAACAAAATGGGTGGTGCATTGTTTGTTTATTCTGGTACTTGCCAAGGCAGTTTCAGCAACTTCTACATTCTGAAATTTACATTGGTGGGTCATCTTTCGACATTTTAACAAAAAGTAGAAAATCACGCCGGAAAAAAGGATAGGCTACCTTTTATGGATATGCCACCTTGGGATTTTACTAAATTACAGCACTGCCTAAACGCACCACCCGTTTTCTGTTAATATGTGACAGTATTCATGGTGATTTTAGGCTCAAACTTATTTCTAATATCGCTCACTGCAATTTCTTTTTTTTATTTTGCATTGTGTAAACAAATACACAATGCATTATCAACATGCATTATTGACAGTGCCCTGTCAAAATGCTGACAATAAAAATTAGCGAGGAGGCTACACAGCGTGTAGTCATTAGTCAAATGCAATGGACGCATGAAATGTGCCTAAATATATGCTGAGACAGCAACTAGTACTGGAAGTGCCTACTATTGAGCAATAGGCTTGCACTATTACCATACAAAACAGCAATGACTGCCTTTCTTTCAATTTTACTACAGCAATTCTGATGCAAATTTTGCTTACAAGTAACCATCACATTTCTGCAGGCATTTTGTGGCTAATCTGCCACTAAAGCAGCTGTAAATCTTAATTCACGTCCCAAACAATCAGCTTCCAGAACGTACTTGCGTAAACTGGCTAATCATATGCTTGTTAAATTACCTGCTAAAGCAATTTCAAGGAGCATGCAAAAATTGAAGGCTAGTCATTAATATCTGGAATACTTTCCTGCTTTTTATGTTGCTCGCAGACTAACACCTTACACAAAAGTTTCGAAGGTGGCAGTACTAATATGAAAAGAGCCCGTTCAGAAGCCCTACAGTGGTACAGTGGAATCTCATTGATACGATCTTCACGGGAACCGGAAAATAAAGCGTATCATCTATCTCTTAATGTATTATCCTACCAAATTGTATTATTGGGAAATGAAAAACATATTATCCCAAAAAACGTATTATCCAGAATTGTATCAACGAGATTTCACTGTACAGTGAGCTTTGATGCGCAAAACAACCTGACCGTAACAGCCGGTGTGAAGAGAGCCTTCACCTTTTAACAAAACAGCATATCGATTAACATATCAACACGGTCAACTGGACCATGTCTATAAGTTTACACAGTGTCACTTGTACAGGGCACAAGATTTTTTTCAAGGCCCACTACAATAGCTCTACAAAGGACTTGGCTACCTTTAGCATGTCATCATCCTAACGACTTGGTTCTTTCACAGGAGACTGTATCAACTGTTTGAATGCAAGCACTGCCATCACAATAGTACCACTGTTTGTGCACTCTTATGAATTCCACTGAGTTACAAAGCTTGAGGACTGGCTGTTGCATGGAGCAGCCTTTGCTCTTTTACAGAAGATACTGTTAAGGTTTCCTTTGAATCACATGTCTGTAGACGCCGACACATATCTAGTGTCTGATTCATTTTTCCAGTGCCTGTGTGTATTTTTTCCTAAGTTATTCTCCCACTCCTGCAATAGCTTCTGCGTGAGCTGCATTATGTAAACGTACTGTAAACATACTGTAAACATACTATATTTATGTAAGCATAAATACAAAATTACACTTGAGTGACTTTTTCGTCATAGCAAATGCATGGCTTATGACTGATTGCCACGAACAAACTGGGACCACCTTTGGAAGGTGATAATATGCTTGTGGCAAAGGACGTAAAACTGCAGCTGAAGAAGTAAACATCAAGTTTTGTCAAATGTAAAGCCAATTTTTAGGCTTTCCACTGAAGCCTTTTCTTTTGGCAAGAGAGTGAACTTGTGCAGATGGTAAAAAATTATGTGAACCCAAATTCCTAAGGCACAGAAAGAATGGAGGAGTAAAGAGGTGTAATAAGTCGTCAGAAATATTGTGCTTGTTGGGCACTGCAGGTAACTCCACGGTTCGAGATGGTGATGCTAGCCGTTACAATAGTACTACTGTGAAAGATGAACTGAATGTCAGCACTCCTGCTGAAATGTTACCCAGATGTTGTCAAATGTTACGCATCAAACGGGATGATACTATGACATGCCTGATCTCCAACACTTGCTGACAAGTAGTATTTGCAGAAATGACGCACCACTGACATTTCCGACAGCACTGTGACACTTCTGCAGTTCATCAAAACAACTGATCAAGAAGGCATCAAAAGGGCATTGAAAATGATGGTGGCTTCCTGGAAGTCTACATAGGATGCCTACATAGCAAAACAAACTGAAGAGCTAGCCTTATGTAAAGATGGCACTAGTATTAATGAGAGCCAGTACACAAACTCTTAGCAGTCTGTTTAACCCTATTCCACTGTAAGCATCCTGAACAGTGGCAGAACCGGCTTTTATTACAAAACAATCCTACCATTTGTTGCCTTCTCATGTGTGATCTGCACTGTCAGAAAATGGCACAACAGTCTTCTGAGTGCATAGTGAATGCTCTGTCAATCTAGAACTACATCCCTTTTTGAAAAATGTCATTTGTGGACCCCCAAGATCTTCCAATAGTTATATATACCATATTTAACAATAGTTATATAGTTATATATACCATATAAGGCGAGGTTTTCCCTGAATTTCTAGCCTCGAAGTCACCCCCCGCCTTGTACACGAATTTTGCCTTTAAGAGTGGCTTCACGACAGTGCACTTCATGGCAACGTGCGCCGTGGTGCCGTGAAGCCACACCTAAAGGCAAAAGTCACATATAACCCGCACTCCGTGTGTTGAAGCTCCCTTACCCCTATTTCATGGTCGCAATTTTGCATTTTGGCTGTATTAGTAATTCAGTAATTCAAGCGATCCCCACCGAGTCTCGATAATCCGTCGGCTACTCTGTATCGCCTTATATCGGTGTGCATACTCAAGTTTGTTTTTTCTTGCATCCCCCCAATTGCACCCTCGCCTTGAATCATGACCACCTTGTAATCGAATAAATACGGTAGTTGCATTAACCCATGCACTCTGAATGGTTTCACTGAACATCCTCCCCAAGCGTTTAAAACAGGTGTGTGCTGACAGTGGCAGCGGAGAATCTGAACTTAGTTCGAAAAAGTTTAGAAAAGAGCAGTAGATATAACTTAATAGTTATGAAATGCATACATTTACAAGCCACTTTGTCCTCAAACTTTGTGACGGTAGTGGTAAAACAAGTGCCAGTGCTTGTGGTCCTTCAAAGAGTGCACCATACCACTGATAGCACCTGCACTGCATGAGCTGAATTCTGAAAGAGCACTAGAACTATTTCACACAAGGACTGTTGTCTGGCTGTGTACAGAACACCTGCCCCTGAATGGTAGCTACTTGAACTAAAGCCATGGGATGCGATAACCATAAGAAAGAAGGCACTTCATGACCTTCAAACCATAAATGCAATGTTGCCTCTTCCAATCTCTTTATGCCAAACAGCAAGCAACGCTGTGCGACCTGTTCCTGACGCATAAACTGCCTCTCAGTTCACCTCGCCAAACTAGAAATGGGAGCGGGTTCCATAAGGAAAATAACAGGGGCAAGGGTCAACAGGTGCAGAGAAGAGGACAAAGAGTGCAATGCGTGATGCGTCGGCAAGGAGCAAAATGCGTGAGAGAGTGGCAAAGTGCAGATAGTGGCACGCCATTCAGATTACCTTCCGGACCCTACTCCGAGAAACTAGAATGTTGCCGAGATTCCATTCTGCAGTGCAAAGCTTCAAACCAGTTACACCGTGAAACAGGCCAGGAGGCAGTTGACAGCACGAAGACCCACCTATTTCGCGTGGCAGAGTTGCTAGCATTTACAATACCAGTCGCTGTGCAACCCTAACAATGCCTGTAGAACATCAAGACAGGCTTGCTGGCGATTCAAGGCTGCTTCTTTATGGTGCAGATGGCACACAGGGAAGGAAAGTTTGCCCTCTTTTTCTTTTCTTGTCAGTGTACAGTCTGTGTGGCTTAAAATCAGTTATGCCGAATGTAGGAAAATAGATGGCTCAAGAAAGGAGGTGTTAGCATTTTCTCTGTCACAGTAAGGCTAACAAATGACACATGTTGCAACATGCAACATGTGCAAATGACACAGCAAAACACCTATTAAAAATTAAAAGAAGCACGCACTAAGTTCAGCCGCAGTAGTCTCTGTTCATGTAGCTGATTTTTAAAATTCTGCAATGCCTTTAGCCACATGTGTTAGCCTGTGCAAGTAATTGCATATGACAGTAATTTTCCTTGTTGAAAGCTGGAAGCACAGTCAACTTGGGCAAGTCAAATTGGCAGGTAAATAGATATACTTTCAATTATTTGCAGTGGAATAAATTATAATTTAAACACATGATCAGAACAGCAACATGAACACATAGACATTACTTAGTTGCATTTGAGGCAACCAGGTTGATGATGAAAAACAGGCCTGTATCAACTATTCCTGCTTTGTGTACACAGAGCAGGGTTTCTCAGCTCTGTGAAGTAAAAAAATGTTTAATTACATACCAAAAAATGCATTAGAAGCGGGACAAGTTAGCAAAAAAAAAAAAAAACTTGTTTGAAGAATCAGAACTCACGAGTTATCCAATTTGGAATTATGACGAGTCCAGCTGCCAAAAAGAATGCTGTGATCGAACATGCAAGGCAAAGCATGGCAGGAACTGCTCTGCCGCCTTTATGCAACTCTGCACTGCAGAAAGGAATGATCAGCTGTGCACGATGCTAGTCGTAGCAGGATAGGCAGTGTGAGTGCAACAAAGAAGACCTTCAGTAGTGAAGGAGAATGAGAGTGAAGAGGAGAGATTGACGACGACTGCATGACCTCGGAGGTGATGCCGCTACTCACGAGAGGGAATCTTCTTGAAGACTCTTTTGGCCATGAAGTCCTGAAACCGTTGTGCATAGAAGCTGGGCCTGTGCACTGAAACAGAGTCCTGCACAGGCAAAGAAAGAATGACGAAGCAGATTGGCAGGTGCGGCATTCAAAGGCACAGATGGTTCATGAGGCAAGAATTCCTCTGACGGCTTCCTATTTATGAGTACATTTTATTTAAATTTACAACAGCTATGGATTTTAACATGCTTTCTTTTTCTTTTCTTTTTTTTTCATTTCGATTTGGGTTTTATTTGGGCACATAAATGTCCAGGAGCTCCAGGACTAATGGCAAACAAAAATGCCTGACAAGGTCCTGCACCTTTGTGACACTCAGCATGCAGCCACACAAAAGAGAACAGTTTACATCATTTACAGACATAACAAATAACATCCTCATTGGTAACAACTACAAAGCAATACTCCGAAAAATAAGTTCATGTGAATGCTTACATGCATGCTGTAAAACATGTACTTCATTTTGTATCAAGTGATAAAGTATATGCAAGCGTTTCAGTGCCATAGCATGTCCTAGTTCTAGGAGCAATAAATTGGTGATAGGAGCAATATGCCCCATCTATTAAACTTAATGATGCAGGTTTTGATCAAGCTTGACAATGCCTCATTGTATGAATTTACTGGATTAAAATAGTACACAGACACAGTGAAATCATAATAATTTGAAAGTTCTTGAATTGACAGATAATACTGAACTGCTTGAATGGTCAGAGCAAAGTTGCATTATTAGAATAGGAAAAACTCACGAATTCCAACTCCACAACTGCACAACAGTTACTTAGAACAAAATTTCTTACTCCCGTGAACTGCCTTTCAGAAAAGCCAGAGTAAAAGGCCAAAGTTCAACGTATCGCTAGCAACCATAACCTTGAATACTGTAAAAGAGCGTTTTAGCTTTGCATGTTACTATAGGTCCACAGCACATGCACCGCCTCTACGTGGAACTACAGTAGACAAGTTGCTAAATCAATGTTGTAGCACACCGGCATCATAAGCCGCACTTCAGTGGAAAAGTAAATTAATAAAGCTGTGAAGAATTGGGCTTTGAATAGAGTTCCACATTGAACGCATGACGAATGCTAGATGCTGTGGTGCTATCTGGTAGCTAGAAATCAAGACATAGTGGGGCTTTAATTAGTGCCAGTGCTGCCAGTGCAAGGCAACGGTTCTCACCCCGTCATGAAACATGGACTTCCAGGTATGCTCAAGCTTTTTCTTGAGCCGGTAGCTTTGCAAAATGTCGATGACTCCAATAAACAAGAGAAGTCGCTCTCCTTTGGAGTTCCTCGCTGGGATGCCACCGGTTCTGTAAACAGGTAAGAAGAAGGTGAGCAAGCAAACACAGTCAACAATGCACACATACATGTTAGGCTAGCCCTGACGAGCTAGAACAGTTACAGGCCAAAATTTCAGTGAAACTAGCTTTGAACAAAACAGCCTTGCAGCAAGAATATTCTCATACCAGCAACAACAAAAACAGCAGCTATGGGAAAGGCACACTCTAGGAAAAAGACAATCCTCAAATTGTTAAGCTCATATTGTTAAGCTCAAATTGTTAAGCTCAATTGTTGCAGGGCTCATATGCAGACGAGTGCCTTGCCTACAGCACAAAATAAATACGAAGTGAACTTACGGAACATCCTCGTCATGATCAATGGGCTCTACATCAGCCTGGATTGATTCCATGGCGGTGGAGAAGTTCGCCAGCCGTTGCCGGTTTACGGACTTACTCCGCGTCAGCCCAGATCCTGCAAGCACAGTTATGAATAGAACTTTTGTCAAAGGTATCCTGTTTATATGTGCTAGAACTTGTTTCTCAGGACACTTATGACCCTGTCTGCTGCTAGCCAACTTACTCGCCCTCTTTCCAAACGTGTGCACTCACACACACACCCTGACCGAGAGAACTGAACCTGTGAAGCCCTCATGTGAAAGGCACAGTAAACGTAAATATTCAGTTCAGCTACACGCCTGGAATACCCTGCAGGTCAGCCTTACCACAAGCCAAAGCTCGGTATGTCAAAGAGGAGAAATCGAAAGGCACTTTCCCCGTGAAATGTATTTTTAGAGATTCTGCTTTGGGCTAGATAGTTTTGTATGCATAAAGAGTTTAATTATTTTAATTTTGGGGTTTTACGTGCCAAAACTAGTTCTGATTATGAGGCACGTGGTAGTGGAGGGCTCTGGATTAATTTTGACCACCTGGGGTTGTCTAACGTGCACAACAACACAAGCACACAGGCGTTTTTGCATTTCCCCTCCATCGAAATGTGGCCGGCCGGCCGCATTTCAGTTACTGAGCACGAGATCGGCCCTGCGATCTTGTGCTCAGCAGCGCAACGCCTTAGCCACTGAGCCACCGTGGCGGGTGTATGCATAAAGGTCATGTTGTAAGGAATGATTTGTATCAACTTGGAAACTTTCAGTGAATCTGCTTGCGCAAAATGGCCCTACTGTACTAAAATACTGCAAAATTCTCAACTCCACACCAACATCATGAACTCTGGCTTGTGCCACAAAATTTGAAGAGTTCAGCCTTAATTTTTTTCTGTTAATACAATCGATCCCGGATATATCGTGCTCGAAGGGGATGACAGAATAGTTCACTATATTAAATTATTAAATTGATAATTTTAAATATAAAATATGCCTATCTGAAGCTTATCTGAGATCTCTGCACGTCTTGGACAGTTTCCCCGAGACCGTGAAAAGTGGGAACTTAACTCTTTCCGTACCGCGCCCATTGGGCATGGTTAACCCTGTATCCATGGTTTGAAACTCCACTTTCAAGACGTTCCACGTTGCTCATGGACATACTGCACTATCGGACATGAAGGAGGAGAACTATATTTTAGTTTTCTAAGCAGCTTGCCTTTTTCCCGCGAGGCAGTGATTTTTAAACGTGCTCTGAAGTTTTGCGATCGTCAAACGAGAACGAAAGAATGGCCACCCGCTATAGATGGTTTGAAACGCCGCTTTCGAGACATTCCGTGCCGTTCACAGACACACTGCGCCATTGGACGCGAAAGAGGAGAACCTCTATTTTTATTTTCTAAGCAGTTCGCTCTTTCCTGCTGAGCGGTGATTTTTAAACGTGCTCTGAAGTTTCGCGGTTGTCAAAACAGAACGCAAAGATGTCCAGCTCCGGAAATGGCGTGCGCGCGCTTCAGGAGATCGCAAATATCGCGATTCCGCTGCATCTATGGTTGATCTTATCAATATATCGAATAGAAGCGAGTCAGAGGACGCTGAATTTTGGTGGGCTTTGAGTCTGAAAGCAATGACGACGCCAACCAGCCCGGAACATCGGCGGCTGCAGCCCAGCACGTCCAACTGTAATGCTTTCAGTTAAATTTTTGTAGCGGAATACCTGTTCAATTAAAATTTTTAGCTTTTTTGGGAGATAGTGCCTAATAGATGGCAATACATTTTGCATATCTCATAATTTTTGTAACATTTCTTTCTTAGTAGATACAAGCGTGACTTAACAAACTTTGTTCAATTTTATTACAAACCTTGATTTTACCAATTTATATCTTTTTATGACATACATCTCGTTAATAAAACTTCTATGGGTGAAAAGTGCATTCATTTTGCTTTCTGTTTATGTATTACATTAAATATTGAGTGCAGTAGTTCCTTCAGAAAAACACATCTGCCATAACATACAAAAAAAAAAACCAATTTCCCCCATGGTAGGGAAAGAGTTAATGATTGGCTTCTCCAAGGCCGCGTCAAGCGCACAAAATTTGACTTACCTTTTTCTCACTAACGTTGTAAAGCATTTGTGCTGCGGAATGGTCTTCGCAATGCTAACCCTAAATGCCTGTGTCGTCCGGACTGTAAAGATTCCTTTCAGCGGAAGTTGGGATCGGATTCATTTTGGCAGCTCACGGAATCCTAAAATGCTGCTTATGGAAAGCCTTTGTCTACAAGAAGACACACCCGGTAGCAAAGCATCTCAGTTCAGCATCCCATGCTCGGAACCACTGAGACTAAATATCGAACGTCATCCACAATTTTTTGTGGAATGCGTATCAGATCGGGAGGCCTTTTGCATTCTTGAAGCAGCATGGCAATCTGCTCTTGCTGATAACGATTGGCCACAGTTTGCACGAGCCATCCATATGCGCAGCGAGTGAAACTGAGAGCGCCCTGCTCATTTTTCCTCCATGGCATGTAATACCCATCAGATTCAATCTCTTGTTTGACAGCATCTGCCAAAACAGTGCCGTTTCAAGTTTGCCGGCAATAAATATGTCTGACGACACGAGAGGTGATCGTGTCTGTGTTAGGAAAAGCACAGTTGCAGGGAAACAACACGGCGTTCAATATATAGAATGTGGCAGTGAATGGGAGTTCAATGTATACTTAGTACATTACTATACTTTTGCATGGGATTTTCAAGGGGATTTTACAACTGTTCGATATAGACAATAATTCGACTTGCACGAGTTCTATATATTCGAGATCAACTGTAATCATCTTTATATTTATTTTTTTCTTCTGAAGAAGGGAAATAAATTTTGTAATAAATATTCCAACTGCCTTAGTGTGATTTAATTGATGCAGAGTAATAAAGTACAAGTCATGCATTTCGCTATCATTACACATTGTTTCTTTAATTCCACTCGCAATTGCAACAGTGTTGGTAAAGTAGTAGAAGCAGCAATATAGTTACCAATGCAAATGTGATGCCAAGCTAGCCTACAAATCACACCTGAATGCTATGAGCTTCAAGTGTGCATCATTCTTTTTTTAAACAAAAAAATTCAGTCACACACAGCAGACAAGTTTACTACCCATGAGGTGGGTAAATCATGATACTTTGAACTAAGTCTATGTCCTTTTTCCATCTGCCTTAAGAAAATCTGGAAGCACCTGAAAATGGCCTCACCTGTTGGTTTAAAGCTGGAGTCTTCTTCTGAGCCAGCTGAATTGAGTTTCACTTCATCCTTTGCACCCTGATTCTGCTGCTCCTACATGCAAGACATTCATCAAGGTAATGCACAATCACTTTGAACTTACGACTACAGTTAAACACGTATGTATGAAGTGCAAAGCCCCTTAACGTGCCCTATTACAGACCTGCTTATAACGAACCTCCATATAACGAATTCCTGGATATAACGAAGTTTTTCTATTCCCCGCCATTACTCCATAGAAGCACATGTATTTGAGAACTCTACGTAACGAAGTGCCAGCGGGAGACCCGTAACGAAGTGGCAGTGGGAGACCCCCTCGAAATAACAAATTTTCCCCACAGACAACCTAGAGATTTCTCCCCAAATTTTGTCATTTTTGAGCGAGCAGCGACCGGAAGCACCTTCTCCGCCGCGACGGAATGTGAAGCGGCGGTGTCGCGCTTGGCGTGGTCGAATTCACGGACTGAGAGGCGAGAGCGAGCGCACGTGTGCGTGCATGCGAGTGTGCGCGAGGCGGGCCTACATCCCTTGACCCGGCTATCTTGCCGCCGCGGGCATGACCTTTCCCCCCTCCCTTCATTCAAACCTGATCCCGCCGCTTGCTGCAGCTGGCCTAGCCCACCAAGCCAGCACTCTCCTATTCCAGTTGATGTTGCCGAAGAAAAAAAAAAAAATGTTTTTTTTTTTCAACGCGCTGGCAGCGCCACTCTTTGGTTACTGCGCAAGTCTCTGTGCTTCACTTCATTAACCTGACACTAGGACCCGATAAAACAGGTCCAAAATTGCCTGTGCATTAGAATCGAGTACGACCCTAAATTTGCGCTACCTTATCGCCATCGGCATTTCAATAGTGGCCGCCTCCTACTCACTTCGACCCTAGCTCCCGTAGCTTCTACCATGTGCTGTAGTACGTGTGCTTAGGCAATGGTCTACCAATTTAGTTAAACAGTGAACATTTACAAGTTTAAACCCGGCTGATAAAACTATCCTTACTTCGTATAGCTGTCTGCTAATTTGCTGTCGCAATCGATGCTTCACCTTTCGGGCGAAACTGGGACTTTTTTGTTCATCGCAACTTTAGTGTATTGGGAGTAAACCTTGAGTGATAGTTGTATTCCTGTATGAAAGCATGAGGTGCGCGGTACTGTATACAATTTTTCCCCCCTCTCTTTTGGTCATGGAAAACGGGTGCACGTTACAATCGAGGGCGCGTTAGAATCGAGTAAATACGGTAAGTGTTTCTTTTTCGAATTTTCGTGCTGCACCTGCATATAACGAAATCTTCTTCATAACGAAGTTTTTCAGGAATTTGTCAATTTCGTTATATCCAGGTTTAACTGTATTGCCATTTGTGAAGAGTGAGTCTGTGAGGTCTGCTCACAGATTGCCAAATACTAAAACTTTTCACCATGTGCAACCAAGGTAATGTACAACTCCTTCGAACCCACAACTACCGTCGAATGTGAACATACCAAGCGCTGAAACCAATGAACATTACAAAGTACAGCATTACACACCATTATATTCCTTTGCGAAGAGCGAGTCTGTGAGGTCTGCTTACAAAATGCCAAATACTGGATACAACCTGTGACAATGTGCATTAACGTTTGCATTTTAGTGCTTGCCTACAAACTCTTGCACAATGCCATCCAGCGTGCACTGGCCACACTACCATACGAGAAACCAACATGTTCATTGCGATTTACATCAACTATAACGCTCCCCATACTAACAAACATCAGGACCAACTATCACTTTCGATTTCGTTAGTTGCTGTCTAACATTAAAATATTTTGCTACATAACATCATGGCACCTGTCATTCCATTTCTGTTTAGAGCAAATTATTCATCACTTACTTTTGAAAAATAATGCCTGCAATCAATAGAAAATTGCTTGCACCATGTCAGATACATCACTTCATTTTATTGATTTCAATTTCGTTGTGCAATTTCTCAAAAGTCTTGTGCGTTAACACAGACCCCTGTAGCAACCCATCAAATTGTTCTGGGGTCATACACGTATAAAACTATAGTGTAATGTATCTATAACAAAATAAAGAAACTTGTTTGTTTTCAGAGAATCAGAAACCTGCATCCTGTTCTGACCAGAGCCTTACGTATAACACAGAAAAGAAAACCAGCACAGCAGACCCCTTCCATGGATATATCTATTTCTCAGTTAATTCGATCCGGACTGAAGGTCCTGGCCGGCACCCGTGCATTTCTATGGGCCTAACCTTTCGTCATTTTGATCCTAAAACTGGTTTTCATTGGATAATTCAAGCTTGACCAGTCGGCATGCATGCGCCTGACACCTATAGTGACCTCAATAGCGACTACCCCTTTAAAGGCGGCGTCTGTCTGTGCAGAGCTTTGGGGACAGTGAATGGGTTGAACACACCTAAAAAAATTTCTTGTCGTAAACGACTATTTTCTGCCTGCCCTAGGTTGATTTTGAAGCAATAATGGTAACTCACAATGTTTGATTACAGTATTTACCAGATTCCAAGGCAGAGCTTTTTTGTTTTCCAAGAAAATTGGACCGAGAACCACATTCGCAACGTTCATATGCTTTGCCGCATAACAAGGCTGTATTGTGGCAAAGCTGACTTTAGGAAACCAGCCGCCACTGTACAACACATACATATTAGACCCTTGCCCATTTTTCTTGAAAAGAAATTGGGTGCACATTAATTTCTACTTTGTTTAGGGGCTTTAATGTTATCTCTACATTAGTTTTCTACTTTAGACACATAGAAAGTGGGCACGCGTTTGATTTAGGGGCGTGTTAGAATCAAGAAAATACTGCCAAATGAATCAGCGGTGTGTTTTGATGTTTTTTCTGCATCTTGCTCAATTCGACCCTCCAGAAAATTCGATAAGTTTCGTCGGTACCGTCAGGGTCGAATTAATGCAAGTCAACCGTAGTACAAGTGATAACGGCAGTTATATGGAACATGTCGCGCAGCCTTCCACTGTGATGGCCCTACAGCACGCTATAGGCCCCAGATTACAACATGCTTATGTACCTTAAAAAACAAAGCTGAAAGTTTACACATAAAGAATTAAGTGTTAAGTGCCGACATTTTTGTTGCAATATTGCTGTTGCGAAATGAGAGAGCACAGACAGGGAATGCGCTGCCAAACGAAACATTGTGTCAAATTTCCATTAGCCTACCTTGAGGCTACAGAACCTGCTGACATCACAAAGTGCGCCCTGTGCGTCACCAATAACATTCGGGGACACAATCACTTTTACAAGATTTGAACATAGACGCGTCGGCATCTACGAACAACAGTGTTCCGGACAAAAATTTGCCCAATGGGACTCTATGTTCATTTGACTGCTTTCGGGGATACATTCACTTCAGGGAAGATTTCGCATAAGTTTGCGTTGAACGTGTCGACCTCTATGGGCGACAGTGTTCAAACGGCAACTTTTTCATGATTTCATGTAACTTGTATCGGACACATTGGTGTCTACGGGTGACAAGCATTGATGCGATCACTTAAAGGGACTGACAACCGATATTTATGGACCCAGTTTTTTATTGCGCAACGAAAAGCTCACCCTCGGTAGTGTTTACACCTGCAGCGGTTACTTCCAAAAGTGCGTGGATATTTTATAAGCAGAATTTTTCGATCTGAGCAGCCTCTAAAAAAATAAGAGTCCCTCCTCCAGCAACGCTGTGAAGTGATAGCGATGCCAATAGCCCGCCTCACAAATTGTGAAAGTCGCCCATTGACCTGCTTTCACTGGAAGAAGTGGAACTGTGGTTAACCACCTATATTATCACCTTTCGAGCCACTTTTAAAGGGAAATAGACTGGTAGAATAAGTTTGCTTTGCAGTACAGACCTTTCTTATAGCTACACCGCATTTTTTTCCCAAGTACACGCCTACATCATGGCTGGCTGGCCCCCGTCGCCGTTATTCAGTCGATAGACGAGCCAAGCGAAGTCATCAAAAACAAAGGCAGCGCCACTTATCTACTCACTACAAACGAAGGCTTACCTGCACATTGTAAGTTAGAAAAAACTTATAATAGAAAGAATGTTACTGCATTTCAACATTAATAAAAAGACTGGGAACAGCATACACTGGTAAAAGGTCACATGGTAGACCTCATAAATAGGTTCATGTTTTTGCCACATGGGGCGCCAAAGGTCATTTTTCACAACTTTTAGTGAAGAATTAAAAATATAAATCCACGTTTAATGAGAAAAACAGGGCCCGTTCTAGCCAATACGACAGACAATCTTTCCATCCGCAGGGTTATCTCAATTCATGTTCTGAGCGGTTGTCTGTCCCTTTAAGCAAGATTTCATGTAATTCGCCAGATGTGTCGACGTCTGGGCAACTGCATAGAGACGATCGCCTTCGCAAGATTTCGGACGGGTCGGCCTCTATGAGCAACAACGTTCCTCCAGTACACGCTGTCGCCTGCACATACAGACGCGTCCTGTGCCAAGTTATGCGAAATCTCGCGAAAGTGATAGCATCTGCAAAAGCAATCGACCGAGAATACAGCCCCATTGGGCAAACCTACATGCGGCGATGCCGAAATCGCATGCGATGCCTGTTGGGCAGATTTCATCGTGAATGGAGGCGTGGTAGCCCATATCGGTGGGACATGGATTTCTTGGTTTTTGCTGGATATTGTTTCCTGCCACAGATTATGCACTGCACATGGTATGCAAAAAACCATCTTGACATGTCAGTAAGGTCAATGGAGATGCGACAGTGCCCGCCGTGCCATTTCAAACAGGTGATCAGAAAACACGATGGCAGCCATGATATGGTTTCGGCACTAGCGATTGCTTCTCACGTTGTGCTGTTTTTGTAAACGAAAATGGCGGCAGCATCGTAAGCGTGCTGTGATGGGATTTTAAGCAATTCAAGTGGAGATAAATGCATTTGAAAACTTTTTGTACTCTGTTAGCATCACACAGATTCCATCATATTTTGTTAATGTGGGATAGCAGTTTAATGATGTTTCGTTGTCAAAAAATACTAACTGCATTGAATCTTATGGGCGTTCACAAAGGATACGTAAATATTCTGTTGTGGTGAGAATTTCGTTTTCTCAGGCTTTTATAATCACGGGTTTCGGCCCCCTGTACATAATTTCATTCACTTTCAGATCATGAATTCTGGCAGAATAAAATATTTCTACCAGTACCCTGATTTCACAGTAGCCAAGAAGTGCATGAGGCAATAAACAATGGTTTAGAAAAGGACTAAAGTTGCTATTTGTGTAAGTCGCTTCATTTCTGTTCGTGCAACCTGTCTTACACTGCACAAATAAAACAAGAGTGGTCATAACCTCCACTCAGTTGAAAGAACATGAAAAGAACTCACTGTTCGTTCCCTTGCCGCCTGGTCGATGTTGTGAATGCCTACGAGGAGGCTGTAGTCCATTATTTTGAAGCTCTCCAAGACCTGCACAATTTATCAAGAACAAGTAACATGCTTGACCCTGTCTTGATTTTAAGGTGTCAAGAGACCAACTTCTTATGTCACAGGATATGTGTGTTTCAACCAGCAAGTTCCCTTCCTTTGTCAAGGCGTACATCAGTCACAGGTGAATAACTGAAACCCCGCAAAGGAAGGAACAGCGTTCAACTATACTCAACTAGTAGGAAATAATTTGGGAGTGACCCTAGCTTCACAACTACCAGATCCACAAAGAGCGAGTGACATCAATGTGGAAAGAAGGGGTGAACCAATGCATGTATTAGCAGATAAAATGTTCAGCTGATGTATAACTGAGAGAAAACTAATTTGATCAGAAGGTCTACGAGTATGCATTAAGAGAAATGCAGGAAAAAAGAAAAGGCTACATGGAAAGTGGGTACCCGAACGCCTTTAAGTACTGCTTACTTGCTCATAACACAGACTGGTTGTTTCTGTGACAGGCTAAATGGGTTAACGTAGCATCAATTCTGCTGGAAGAACACAACCTTCATTATGTGCAAGCACAAAAACTATTGAGAGCTTGCAGAAGATAGCTACCGATTACGGAAATGCTCAATTGTCATGAGCCCTCCCTGTACTTGCCACCTTGCCCGCTTGATAACTGCACGACAGCGGAAAACTGGCTGGTCGAAAAACTGGCTGGTCATAGTTATGGCAGCTGCGATTGTAGGCAGCTTGAATTCTGATACAGTGGAATATTGTTGATACGATTATGCATAATAAGTTTCTTTTTCTTTTCCGATAATACGATTTGGTTGGATGATACGTCGGATGATACGATTTTCAGATGATATGCTTTATTTGCCAGTTCCTGTCAAGATCATATCAGTGAGATTCCACTGCACTGGTGCCACACATGATTAGGGCAGTGCGAATGAGTGTGGACCTATATTGCACATGGCATGCGTCCAAGCAGACGATGGTGACTGTGGCATGATTGGACATTTACTCTTATGCACACTTATGAATCCAAATGTCAATTTTATAGTACAGTGTGTATGTAGAACGTTTGCTTTTCATTTGCAAGGTGCCGTTTTATTTACAAGGGTCACACATGCTATTTATGGGAACACCAACTGGCGTTGCAGTTACGTTTTTCCAGCTCTGTGCAACATAGGAATGGCCACAGGGGTGGTCAAGAATAACCAGCAGTAACTAGAGCCACTAAACTACTATTCAAATCAAATTCTCTACAACAAACAAGACTGGATGTTGAACATTTTCTTCAACAAATGTAGTCAAAGTTGATCCTTTGGTGCAACACCCCTTCAAAGCACTCCCGCTTTTTTCTCTTCAAAGAAAACAAGAGATACAGAATAAGCCAATGAAAGCTGCTCTCAATAGCATACAGAAAACTGATCTGTTCACTCAAGAAGCATAACTGTTCTTCTGAACCAAAGCAAAAAGAATATGTCTTTACACCGTATGTTACATGGGCTGACTCAATACAGCGTCAGTAGAATATTGCACTACCAAGTCTTTCAACTCGAATACTCATTTAAAATCTTAGCATAATAGTAGTTGTGCCCTTTCTCCAGAACATCACAGAAAAGTCCTCTGGTATAAAAAACCACGAGGGTTGTTTGACAACTAGTTGACTACCTGGGAATGAACTGGTCCACTGAACTTCACAACGTTACTCTCACACAGCTTCAAAAAAGACAGTTCTGAAACAGAATTTATTTTTCAGGAAACCTTAATGAAACATTAGTAAAATCATACAACAAGCCCAAATTCGTAAACTTAACTAAAAAAAGTCACTGTTTCGCCCGAAAGGCGAAACATCAATTGCGATAGCAAATTAGTAGAGAGCTATACGGAGTAAGGATAGTAGTTTTATCAGCCGTATAAAGTTGGGACACATTCGCTTAATAACTGAATTAACAAGCATGGTGTCAGTGCACACTAACAAACATGAACAGATCGCACTCGATGACTGCAGACACTTGCTGTCAAAACGCTGGTGGAGCTAGCGCGGCACCAGACGGCGGCCGCATTTTCATGGGGGTGAAATGCAGAAAACACCCATGTACTTAAATTTAGGTGACGGTAAACAACCTCAGGTGGTCCAAATCTATCCAGTCCCCCACTATGGCGTGCCTCATAATCATATGGTGGTTTTGGCACGTAAAACCCCCTAATTTTTTTTTCCTAGCACGGCAGCAGCAGCAAGCTAAGTGACCTTCATGTGGTCTATTGCTTCAACAGAAACTGAGCGACAAAAGCACAGCGCGTACAAAGGTAGGAGCCCTCTGGAAATAGCTTTCAAGATATGGCGTGTGCGACCGCCTGCAGCCGCTCAAAGTACAAGTACGCAGTTGCTGGCAGACTAGAAACCACACCCCCTCCCTCCCCGTGCTGCCTTCCTGCTTTCTTCCTTTCGTGCGCAAGATAGAGTCGCCAGTTCCCGTTGCGCTCGGTCGCAAAATATGCAGTTGGTGCCGGAGCACAATGTCGCCCCCCTCCTTCCCTCCCTCCCATCCCCCCACGGCCGTTCATGCGGCGGAAGACGTGCGTTTGCTCTCCGCCGTGCATTTGCTCTCCTCGTGCACTTTCACTCGCACATACAGCATACGGTGCACCGTGATGATTTTATCGCCCTTGGACTATGGAACCTCACGGCGACAGCAGAAATCGGCTTCAAGTGTCCATATAATTGCTATCGCAATAAAATTCAGGAGAGTTCGAAGGCATGCAACTGAATTATGCACTTTCTGAATGGCTGGTTGCCAGGGCCACGGCTGAGAGAAATTTTTCAATCAGTGAGTGCTAGTAAGAGAGGTGCATCAAGCTCATCGTGATAAGGAAGCCCCAAAGTGTTGTTTGCCTGAGGCAGTTCCTTGATCAGGTAGGCTTCATGCCTTTCAAAGGCCAAGTGCAACCCAATCTCACTCTGGCTAATTTGTTATAGGCGAGTTGTATATAATATCGAAGCAATCTTGGTAAAGCTGCTGGGCTGGAAGTAGTTGTCAAGAATATTTTCACAGCTTTTAAACAGCAGCCTAGAGGATGACGCGAGCACCCTTTGGTTAGTGTACATTACACAGATTCCAAAGAATGAACTCAGAGATATTCAATGAGCAGAGCAACAGGTGCTGCCCGATCACAGAGGTCAAGCCCAGGTCTCATAGTGGTTCTCAATTTTCCAGGTTCTGCGTCATTTCCGGCGTGCGGTAATTGTGGTGGTCTTTTTTAATTTCAGTATCAAAAAAGTGGCAGTTTCGCCCGAAAGGCGAAGCATCAATTGCGATAGCAAATTAGTGGACAGCTATATAAAGTAAGGATAGTTTTATCGGCCATATAAACTTGTAAACCAGGCACACAAACTAAATTAACAAGCATGGTGTCACGCGCGCACAAGCAAACATGAACCTATCTCACTCAATGACTGCGGAAACGATGTCAAAATGCTGGAGTGGGCGCGGCAGCAGCAGCAAGCGAACTGATCTTCGTGGTGGCGCTCACATCAACGCGATCTTAGCCGCGAAAACACAGGGAGGGTGGATTCTGCCCCCGCCGCAGATGGCTTTCAAGATACAGCTGCGCGGGCGAGCGGTCGCGGCACAGAACGTCCCCCCCCCCCCTTACCTTCCCCCCATAGCCTTCTTTACAAGGTCCAAAACTTCACTGCAGTTGGCTCGTTAAACAACCCTGAAAACAAACGCATCAACAAAATGAATAGCACAGGCATACCCGGCAGTCCCTCTGAATAGTCTTGATGAGAGCGTTATATGTGTCGGCCTCGAGCAGAATGCCGTCGGGATGGTGCTCGAGAAAGTCGAGGTCCTTGAAGGTCGGGGAACGCTTGCTGCGCTCGTGCTTGTTCGCTTTGCGCTTGTAGGTGGAGCCCTTGAGGTCGTACTTCTGGTGCATGGGCACCACCGAGGGTAGGAGGTTGTTCATCAGCACAACGCGCACATTCTTGCCGCCGCACTGGTAGCAGTAGAGGCCATAGAACTTGGGCAGCAGTGTTCGTGGGTTCTGGTTCAGGTTCTGGAAAATGCACACGACAGGAGCATTATTTTTCCTCCCGTCTTTCTAGATCACATGAACTCTTGACACAGCACGAGCCCAATAAGACAAGAACAGAGAACCTCTGAAATCCAACAATGAGGCTTTATCTTGTGATTCATGCAGCAATCATGAAACAAACACACACACACACACACACACACACACACGGGGGGGCAACAGAAAAGGAAGTGAACAGAACAAGTGCAGAGTCCCTTTCTGCTCCCTTTTTTTGGTGAGCATTGTACGAATCAGAACATGAATCCAACTTGCTCAAATTTATTGTGATAGCAATTATATGGACACTCCAAGCAAATTTTTGCTGTTGGCGTCGCCGTGGGGCTCCATCTATCCATATTTAGGTATACGTATGCTATATGCTTATCCATACCATACAGTAGAACCTCGCTGATACGTTCCCGCTTAATACGATTTCCCGGCTCCTACGTTCTGCAGCGAAAAATAAACATAACCCCATAGAGGAATGTGTTAATACGTTCCGGTTTATACGTTCCCGGAAAATACGATTATTCGGCAGCAACGTTCCACATTGCGGCAAACGGTAGTATGATACGTTCTGCAGCAAAAAATTATCACTCAGGTGTGCAAAAAGGCCGCTCTCATGTGCTTGTGAAGCTCTAAGAACTCGCCGAGATCGTAGTGGAGGTGGTGGCTGACGAGGTGCCTGAAGACGGCAGCGAGAACGAAGGCTTGCACCCACCGGAAAATACGCATCCCGCGTGCGATGTGCTTGATCGCAGAGTCGGAGATGCCTACGCGCGAAAGGCTTAGCCGCGTGTCACAGGATTCTGTGCCCGAAGCTTGGTCGCGAAGTCCGCGTCGCCGATGCTCGGAATGCTTAGCCGCGGGTCTGAGACGTCCACAAAAAGCGGTATCGGCCAGGCTACTGCGATGTCCGCGTAGCGCCCGTTCTAACACTCGTCGAGATTACGGAAACTGTCCAGTTGGAACTTGGAGCTCGCGAGGAGACCGCAACAAGCAGTGCAGACGACACCATCGCGAAGCGAGCACCGGACCAATGGCGAACCGCGCTGGAATCACGTGGCGGGCGCGGCCAATCGGTGGCTCCGGCACGACCTTCAATCATTTGCTTTTTGTGTGCTTGTTTCTGTATGGAGGAGATAGCTGAAGCAGCAAATTTGAAGACGGAGAAATGCGCTTTCCAACGAGGCCAAGATGGCGACGCTCGGCTGCGCCGTTCCGGAGATATCGTGATTTGAAAAACGCCGTTCTTTCACTATTTCCGCGAAATTTTTCGGCACCTTGGCTGATACAACAATTTTTTTAGAGCCCTTCTATTTGGTTTTCAGTGATGATATTTCAGAATCAGAATAAGAGTTACAGAAACTGAAAATGTGATTTCCAAAAATTTTTTCAGCCATTTTTCGCGATGCGAAAGCCGCGTCCCCCCTTAACCCAGGCCACCAGGAAACAAGAACGGAAGTCATGGAAGAGAGGAGGTGACAGGAAAGGGAGAAAGAGGGAGAGGAAAGAGAAAAGATCGAAGAGGGGGATAGGAAAAGGCAACTGCCGATTTCCCCTGGGTGGGTCAGTCCGGGGGTGTTGTCTATGTGAAGCAGATGCCAAAGAGATGTGTTGCCTCCGCCGAGGGGCCATAAAGGTTCGAACGCCCGGCATCGGCTCAACCCCTAGGATCCTCTTTTCCACGGACACAGCTAAGCTGCGCACGGCTACACGCGGGAGGGTCCAACCCTCGTGTGCTTGGGTACGTGGTGTCGCAACACACCAAACGCCTGCTGACGCAGACGCCCCTGCGGGGCCACTGTAGATTACTTTAGGTGTCTATGTTCCTGTGTACCTCTATCTTGTTTGCACCGTGAAGAAGCCAGCTTGAAAAATTATGCTGATGAGCTAATCGTTTACAGTGGCACAAGTGGTTCAGACCACACTGGAGAACTTTTGGCGATGCTAGAAGTGCACGAGTGGACACTAAAACAATTTTTGAGGAAAATTATTGGCTGAGTACTACACAAGTAGGTAGCTTCATGCTTATGAGCAGCTCTGAAACCCTTTTAAACTGTGGTGGTAGTTTGTGTAATTTAAGGGCACTACCAATGCCTTTGAGCAGTTTTTGGACACCGTTAGCATTAGGTTAGTAGATAACATGCAGATTGCCATTTCAGAAAATTTCATTAATGTGGGATTGCTGTGAAAAATATTTTCGTTGTCGCAAGATATGAAATGCATTGACTCGTATGGGCGTTCGCTGGGGATCCGAAAATATTTCGTTGCGAGAATTTAGTTGCCTCAGGATTTTGGTATCGCAGGTTCTGACTGTATAACGAAGTAATTTCAGCTCCCTCTTCAAATTTACTAAAACGAGAATCGGGGTCATATTAATGGTATATGAGATTGTATATGATTTGGAGAAGGTGGGAGCACTGCCACTCGCTCATTTATTCGGTCTATTCGCTTATATTGATAATCATCGTCGATGGTTTCTGCACAATGTTTATTCCTTCTTGACGCAGGGTGGATTTTCGGAGGTGGCCTTGCACACTCAGCGATTCCTGGAAAACCCAAGTCTGCATTGTTGCTGGATATTAATGCGCTGTAGGCAGTACGTGTGCGACTACAAAGTGGTATGCATTTCACACCGTCTCTGCTGGCGGGGAAAGCAGGTCCTCCTAGTGGAAGGGAGTGTGGACTTTGGTGTGTACTTTCAGCCGTTTTATTGCGATAGCAATTGTAAGGACGTTCGAGGCGCCGTCACCACGCTGTCAAGCTATCGATGGTGTAGTGTGGCCCGTGCGTGGAGGGTCAGAAGGTGCGCAGTGTGTTTGGCTGCAATAACGAGGAAGCCAAGTGGCTGCGCATTCGTGCTCCAATCAATCTGCTCTGGGACGACGCTAGAGCAGCATGCTGCCTCCCACTGCTGGCGTGAGCATTGTACGCACAAACACTAGCGTTCCCGCTAAATAGGCATGTGCATGACGCACCGTGGTGCGTATACTTCAAGCTACAACAGCGGACGTTTTTTTTCATCGGTTTCATCTCATGCATCCTTCAGGTGCGACACCTGTAACTCCGGTGGCGGTGCTTCTCATCACGTCAACATTGCTAGATACCTAACAGGTGCCAGGGCGCAGTTTCTGCTGCACCCTTGCATGCTGTGTTGCAGCCAGCATGGTACCCCAGCGTATTCTTAGAACCCTGTCCTTGGAGCTTCAGCGTAATAACCAACCCATACTATCGCTTTCAATGCTTCGCCCTATGGGTGAAATTGCCCACTTTTGCTGTGACACACATCAGTGTAATGTTTTGCAGGCAGTATAGTAATGCTATAATCAACACACAGCTCTTGTCTGTTTGCAATGACTAAACCTGGCGATTGCAAAATTTTGAGGTTCAGTTTCAACGCACTCACCATGTAGTAACCTGGAAGCAGGTTCTGCAAAAATTCGGCTTCCTTGTGCTGAACTGTTTTTACGATGAACTCATCGTCATTGGTGAGGTAAAATACACTCCCGCTGGCACCAGGATTTGTCAGCTCCCTCATGGGTTCGTGGCACAAGGACATCTGAAATCAGCCACGAAATGAGGGGTTGCAATTCATTTTATTGAACTTGAATTTATTATTCCCAAGAAGATATGTACATTGAGTATGATATAAAGGTGGGTCCACCCTTCACAACTCTCATAAGAGTTGTGAAGGGTGGATGTACAGTAAAACCTCAATACACTCAATTACTAGATACAATGAAGTAAATATAAAGTGGGGCTTCAACATGCTTCATTTCAATCAGTATTCTACTGCTAAAATGAAACAAAAAAGTGGAAGATCAGATAAGATACTATCGGTTAGTAGCTATTCGCGTAGCAAAAATATCTACTGCTCAGCAAGAGCAACTTGAAATGAGAAATTCTGGACACTTATGGTTGCAGCAAACAACCAGCAAGCCAATGTGTCAATCTCATGTGATCAGAATAATAGCATGGTTGCATATTAATGAAGATGCACAGCACAAATTTGTAATTAAGCATTGTTTATGTGCCACGCATCGGTACGACAGCCGCTAATGGGCGATCAAAATCTGCAGGAGATATTTTGCTGGCTCACTTGTGCCATCATGCTTGCGTTTCTTTCGTACATACTCAATCATAAATTGCATTCTTCTGGCAATTACGTATCCACACATATACTTATCTGGATGTCATAAAGGTATTTTGCGGTCAGATGAGACTTGTTATAATGACATTTTATTATCTATCTTGCAGCAAAGGCGACAATCAGGCAAAATGTTTATTTAGCAACAGCATTTTAGAACATTAGTAGAAAGTGAAAAGCAACATGCGCGCAGGGAAAGGAAGTGAATATGAAAGCTTGGTGATTTTGGCAGCATTTCCTAATTCGAAGTGTGGTAGTGCTTGTATCATTGATCCGTCTTAGACAATTTCTGAAGCCTCCACAGCCATACAACTTATTCTAGAATAGGGTACCCTGCAACTTCTTTTTTCCATAACCAAGTCAAAATTATGATCATGAAAGCACTGGAGCACAGCTTCATAAGAGCGCACAATTTGAACCAACACAGCTACCCATGGCAACAGTAATGATTACATAGCTGCACAAAGCAAGTGCCGCATACCACACCCCAATAAGTCACAGCAATATCTTTCTAAATATGCAACTTTCCAAATATGTATTTACAACAGTTCTTGGTTTTCTTGCACCTCGGGGACACCGAACATGCACCTCGTAGCTTGTATCTTCAACAGTGTTCATTAAATTTCACTCTTAAAGTAATGAAGCATACAGTAAAGGTTCAGAAAGTGCATAACTGTGGAAGTTACAAGAAATAATGAGTGCCACCACCTTCAGATCCCGCCCCAAGCACCCTGTGTCCGGCACAAAAATCTGCAGCTGTTTTGGAAATGACAGGCTGAAAATTTTAGTGCATCCTGTACATGCACAGCACATACTAAACTGAGCACTTTGGACTCCACAATAATGCAGCTATAATTTTTTTTCCAGCTTGTCCATTTCCAAGGCCTAAAATGCCTAGGGCGGGAGCCAATGTGCACAGGAGACCCAAAGAGGAGAGACTACTTACCAAAAAATCTTCAGTTTTAATGCTAAACAGGTCCCTAAAGTATCGAAAGGCGACCGGAGCGTACGCCTTGAATTTGAAGTCGCTATAGTGATGTGCTGGCGTGAGATTGCTCCCCTCCCTAGAAAATGACCAAATAATAAAGGAACAATGAAAACAATGTCTTAAAAACATTTGTGTTAGTACAAACTAAATGCAGTTTGACTGTAAGCATGATATATCTGTCTGTGAAAAAAATTTATTGCACTTTTTCTACAGAATAGAATGAACTTGAACACCTGAGGTCTGGCATTGGTTGGAATTCTGTCTGGTCTGATGCCACTACTAGGAATGTGACACTGCAATCACTGAACCTGTGAACGTGAAATTGCACTTGCTGATGCTTTACTCAGATTTCAACTTCTTGGTAGCAATTACTTGTAATGAATAAGAACAAAGAATTTGCCAATGCAGCCCAATAATTCCTTCATGACTGTATTCTTATGTTGTTCTAGTGCCTGAAGCTGTTAAATGTAATGTAGCTGAGAGTACTGTAACATAATATGGGCACAAACATTCTATGAGGAATGCTAGTTAGTACAGTTTTAGTAAAGCGTACGCACCTAATAGTGTACGCTATACGCTATAGTACAGCGTACGCTAAGCAGCGCTCGTTTATTAGTTTTACTTGGCCTACGAGATATTCCGATCTCAGAGGCCATATTCCAATGTCGCGCCTATTTCTCGACTTCACCGACAGGTGGCGCTGACATATCACGAGCGCATCAAGGCACTCTATAGAAGGTTTCCCTCGTTAGGCTTCGTGTCGTTTGAAACGAGAAGTGATCTCGAAAACTCCACAAGGTTATCCATAATACACTGTCGTCGCAGCGGCCTGAGACTAAGCGAAAGGTGTTTATGCAGTCATTTGCTACGAACGAAGCAAATTGTACAAAAGCCACTCCAAATTGAATTCGAAGAGGGCAGCGGGGACTGCCGCCATGTTTTATGTAAACTACGCAAACCACACAAAGACGGTAACGCTAAATCTGAGAAATAGCGTGCGTACGCTATACGCTATGGGCCGTTTAGCGTTCTGCGCATGTGCAGTGACGACCCGTTATTTTATAGCATGCGCAATGTTATAGCGTATGCTAAACTAAAACTGTCTAGTGCTACGCACATGCGGGTTTTCACAATACGCAGTGAATTCCACTTGTCAACTTGCAGCATGTTACCTTTGTTATGCCATTCAGGCAGCATCGGATTAATCAGATGAAGGATCAGAAATTTCTCATAGTTAAATCTAGGAGAAACATCAGATGCTGCATGGCTTCTAATACAGCAATGAAGCATTCAAACTTCCATCACGAGGTAAAGATGCGTTCTCATCAGTGGTGCATAGAAATGTGCTAAGAACTGAGTACTCAGATTCTCTATAACAGAGAAGCAAGAAGTATGCTGTGAAACCTCTTTAATTAAAGGGAGACTGAAAAACACCAAGTAACTTTAGACTGATAAAGTATAGTTTTAAAATTCTGTACTAGGTAATTTTGCGGTAAGAGATTGATTACTAGAACAGAAAATCAAGGCCAAGCTTGAATGTTCCTGAAGTTTGTGCAACAACATTAGCACTAATGCATCAGTGCAACGTCACAAATTTTAAAATACTTTCACCATATTTTGGGCAGTTGTGGTACAGTAAAAGTTTTCGAAACTTGCCAAGTTCAGTCTAAGGCTCCTTTAGAATGCAAATGTAGTCTATGTTTACTGATAAAAAATTAGCTAAACCTGCCGTGGTTGCTTAGTGGCTATGGTGTTGGGCTGCTAAGCACGAGGTCACGGGATCAAATCCCAGCCATGGCGGCCGCATTTCGATGGGGGCGAAATGTGGCAACACCCGTGTTAGATTTAGATGCACGTTAAAGATCCCCAGGAGGTCCAAATTATTCTGGCATTCCTCACTATGGTGTGCCTCATAATCAGATCGTAGTTTTGGCATGTAAAATTACACAATTTAATTTTCATTTTAAAAATTAGCTAAGGCTGAGAAGACATCGTTAAAATTCACGGAGAGCTGGTATGCAAGTGGCATCACCACTTGCATTTAGTTTCTGCGCCTTATCTAGCTTATCAAGTCTTCGCTCACACTAAGAGTGGCTTCTTTTGATAATGTTGAACTGTAATTTTCCCACTAAAACTCAACCTATTTTTCTCTTAACTGTCTGTTTAAAGGTGCTCTCCTCCAAACGCAATCACAATAGCCAAGAACTGAAATGGATAATTCACAGGCCACTGCATTAGTCGGAAACAGTCAACCAGTTTTAGTGCAAGCCAAATTTGTGTGTGCAGATTGTGCCCAAACCACAGAAAATTTAGAAAAACATCAAATGGTTTATGACAAAGTTGTAACCGGTGAAATAAAGGTAGTTGAGAGAATGGGGGAACCTAGACAATAATATGAAGCATGGAGGAATAAACAAGAAACTTACCCAGGAAAGAAGATTGACTCTACCATGGCAAAGTCCTGCATCAATAAATCACGCTCTGGTTTCGATGCCAAACTGCCAACGGCGTAGCCTATGCCTAGTTGAATTGAACCTATAATTTGTGATGTTTGAATCTGCAGAAGAGCAGGAGAGAAAAACACACACACAGAGGTCACAGACGTCAATATCACACTGTTATCTAGAGCTTTCAAATGAAGAGAATGCATATCAAAAACCTCAATTTTTACTCCTGTTTTGAACATAATGATATTGAAAAATACGAGAACAAGGCACAGAAAGATGCAAACATTGAATGATAACTATCGACTCTACGTCAGGTCGCCGATCAAGGCCACCGGTGGCAATAGTGGCCCAGGTTGACTTGCCTTGATTAAGTGACTCTATGCCAGCAAGATTTTTTATATGCTGCATTTTAGTTGTCCGGTTCTCACATCATTTTTACACGTCAACAATAACTGACAAAAAACACAAATAATGTTTACTATTAAGAGGCAAATCGTAAAAGCAAGAAGAGTAGAAAAGCAAAAGTTAAAGCCTAAGCTATTTGTCTTGCATCAAGAATGAAAATATAGTGAACTTTCATTAGATCAACAATCCTGAAAAAAAAAAAGCATCAAATCTCATATTAAAGCAAGGACAACCAGAATAAAACACATGCACCTACACACATGCTCACTTTTGCAAAAGCTTAAGAAGTACAAAGCACTTGCGCTACCTAAAACACCCATTATCAATGACACATTTGAGCTGAATTACCTTGACATCAATTATTTCAACCATATTAAAAAAAAAAACCCTAAAGGCACATCCATTAAGTTATCTCATTAAATTTGAACACTGGAAGAAATTATTTTAACTCCTGTTGAAGTCATTGAATGAATTAACTTCATTAATGGATGTGAAATTATCAAGATGGAAAAATTGAGTGTGTACCAATAAATGCTCTGGGTGTTCAAATGAATGCGCTACCACATTTTTACAATGCCACATGACAATACTGATCTCAAGCGCGGAAGCACTGCTAAAAGCGACGAATCAACTCTGAAAGTGGAGCAGCTTTGGGAAATCTCACTAAGAACCAGTACAAAAAAAAAAAAAAAAAAAAAAATGTGGAGAAAGAAAAGATTAAAAAAAAAAAGGAAATCACCAGCAGTGATATGCACAGAGGAAACACGCCATGCCCTATATGGAACATAAGTGGTACGACCCTCAAGGCACATGTAGCCACTATGTTAGGATCTTTAGGCACTGATACTATCTGTTTGCAATGATGCCATAAATACTGACAGGGACCCTGAAGACAGAAGGAAAGGAAGAAAGAAAAGATGTCGCATGCTGGAGTGCAGCTTAGCAGTGTTGTCGTGACATCCAACTTTATTGATCACTGTAAAAGTACCATCCCCACATGAACGGCTATACTAAACATTAAAATAGCAACACCGAGCCTCTCCACCACTACGTATTATGCCAATGGTGCATTTTCGAATAGCGACACATGGCAGACAACTCTTGATTCTAGACAATTTTGTTTCTGTGAATTTTCACTCTACAACATTTAGCATTGTCAGCTCTATCAGGGCCTTAAAAGAGCGAATAAAGACTTCTCTAACATTAGCACCATTATCAAACACTGCACCAGCACAAGTGTTTGATGAGCAACCAATGTCCACAATTACCACAGATCTATTTTGTGGAAGTCGTGAACAGATAAAATCTGTTCGTGATAAAACTGTACAAGAGAACTGGAAACAATACTAACTTTGATTACTTAAAATTAGATTTATTCAAGCGTGTTCATAACTACGAAAATACATTCCCCCTTGTGAAACACTTCTCTTAAAATTCTACTTTTCAATTAATTCAAATTATATTCACTCTCCTGCCTACAGCCTTGGTAACACTGAATAATGGCTATTGGCTGTAACATGCTATACAAAAAGCATGTGCAGCAAACAAAACTGCAAAAAAATTTAGGTGACTGCTGCCAGATGCAGATGTAGTATAGACAGTGGACATCACTTTAAGCTTACAACTACTAAATTGCAAATTTGAGTGACACGACAGCAGAAAAATAAATATTGAATTTTTAAGAGACATGAAACACTTGCAAAACATTATTATGGTGACAACTATCATATTACTATACTTTTGAACTTTGGCAAGCATAGCAAAACAAGTGCCATATTTTCAGTACGTAGTACACATGCACATCAATAAATACACTGGTATACTTGCTGCTTATGCGGATATTTCATTCATGACAGGCATTATTCGTATTTATACTTGGAAGTTCTTCAGGCTCAGCAAGTCTCAAGAATTATATTCTTTCCTTCGCTCCCCACATTAGAATAATACTACCCCTGTAAAGCAGTCCAATTGAAGTGAACAACTTTCTCAGGCAACAAGCTTGGCTGTAACAAGATCGCTGTAGAAACAGGCTAGAGTTTGTGATGCCTAATCTTGCAGAAGCAATGAAGAACATGCGTGAAAAAAAAAAAAAAAAAAGGTCCTGCACATTTTAAAACAAGATGCCATATTACTGTGCTCTGACAAAACAAGCTCCTGCATTGTGTGCTACCCTTTGACAACGTTTACTAGGAAAGAACATGAGGCAAAGTAACAAAGGTCGAAACTAGGGGAAAAAGAAACAGCAGGTGACCAGCAGGTGACCTTTAGCAGTACTCACTATGCGAGGGATTAAATCAACAGCTCCTTGCAAAAGCTGCTCTTTTAAGGAACAAGAGTGAAGACAGGTTGACACCCACTCAGTAAAGCTTCAAGCATAAGAAACAAACACACGTGCACGCACACAAGCATGTACACAAATATGAGCTTCCTTACGTACCCTACTTTCAATTGTTTTTCAGCCCGGGGTAACTTTAATCCACCAAGTTGAACCTAAACTGGTTTGCTTCATGCACGAGTGCTGCAGCCACCTGTTTGAAGTACTACTGCAGACTACCATATTAAAGCAATCATTTGAAATAGAGTGCCAGTGGGTTTCATCATAAGCTGCTAAAACTACAGTTCTAAGTGTGCTGCTCAAATGCCAGGAAGGCTGGCTGCGACTATGATTTTTCTGCCACGTGAACACAGTATCATAGCACCATCATCTATAATGAGACGATGCGCTTGCAAGTGTTCAAGGACTGCAGCACCCATCAAGTATAAGACTACGAGGGCCGCTAGCAGCTGTGTAGTGGAATGCCTGCGCTGAAGCTTGCTTTAGTTCTGCAATGCAACAGCTCATGTCAAAAGAGAGGAGCACGTGCCTTTTTGTAAGTGATCTGGCCCTCCTCGTCGACCCGCCGATGGCCAATCTTCTTCTCCTTGTCCAGCTTGCTCTTGTAGGCTGAACTGCCAGGCGTCTGCGGCTGCACCGTCGTGGGCGTCTTGTTGTCCGGCTGCTGGTATTGCTGTGCTGCGGTAACCTGCATAAGAGGCGGTCCAAATGCAAACATTGAAATGCCAGCACAGATTACAACACCAGGTGGCACCAATTCGTCACCATTTGCACAACAAAAGGAAGTCAGGTACCGGCCCTCTAGAGCAAGGGTTCTCATACTGGGTTTCCTTGGAAACCACAGGGTCCACGTTATGGACTTATGTTAGGGCACTGTGAGTACTATAACACATTCTTGGGCCCTGCTCCCTCTCCTTTTCTTATGAATGTAGCAACCCTACTCATAAAGTGGCTGGACAGGTGCTTTGCAAGTATGCTAGACATGAAGCAAGTTGATCTCATATCCGACGTTCCTGTAGGGAGTTCTCGCAGAGAATTGTAAACTTGATAAAGCTTGCTCAAAAAAAAAAAAAAAAGTATTTGTTCTGCACCTGTATGCTTTTCATGATTCTGAAGATGAAAAAATTTTTAGTGGACAGAATTAATTGGCACCTGAAGGGGACATAGTTATTACAACCACTTCCTACTATGTCCTTGCATCTTTCGTGTGATTATTCTGGAGCACCCATTTTTTCTTTTACCGTTAAACTAGTTTAAATGTATTTTGTTTTTATACACAGTTAGTCAAAACTACAGCATTGTGCCTTGGGGAAACATTGGTGATTACTAATTTATGTTTACAACGTGTACAAGACCAAGTGTTTCATATTCTTTGATTCTCGCAATTTTGATACCCTGATTCAACATAACAATATCTTTATCTATTGCATTACAGTTGTTTAAATTCACAAGCAATTAACCCAATTTCTGAGTTCAATTACATCAACTATTTTGCTAAATACAACTTTTAACCGGTTTACAGATAACAAGAATTTTTCCTTAAGGCTTTCACTAATTATGACAAATATATTTAAGCCTTCACAATACTAACCAAGCTGTGAAATAACTTATATACATTTACACATTAAACAACAATCATTTGTTAAGATAATTCAGGAACTGTATAAGAGGTTACTTATTAAATACACAATTTCATGTTTCTATGGTGTCCTGCATTAATTATCTTTTTTTTAAATGTCTCTTCATGTATCTTCATATTTCTCGCATTGTTGTCTCAGTAAATCCGGTGACTATAGGATTCTCATATACATGCATACTTTTTTTTCTATTCTTAAAACATAACAAAAAACTGATTTGTCGAAGCCAGTGAACATGAAAGTACGTAGACATGTTTGTCCATATCCCGACTTGTCTGCATTTTCAATGATAATGATCTGATAACGAAAAATGTGGTTAAGCAGAAGCTTTTAGCTTGTACACTCCATAGTTTGATACACATGTGTGATTCTGAGCTCTCTACATGCAACTACAGGACTGCTCTGAGCAAAGTTTTCTACATTAAAAAGAATAAACCTAAAATTCTAGCAAATGTTTGCAGTACTTCTTTTTTAGGCCAGGAAATATTTTATAAAGGTAGGCAGAATAAGAAAATTTAAAACAAATTAAAACATTGGGGTTTACGAATTGCTAGCTCAGTAAAAAAAAAAAAAAAAAAAAAAAAAAAAACAGTTACTTGTGAAACTTCCGCAAACTGCTGTATGATGAGCATTCAAAGTGGGCAAAGCTTAATAAAGTGCCAACAACTCCAGTGAATACCACTATTTTGTCAATAAAGCGTTTACAAAACTTGGTTAGGGTTAATGTGAACTGCAAAATACTGACATTGAATTGGCATAAAATGATAATTAAATTTCAATTGTTCTGATATTACATTAAGAGATCCAACTGTATTTAGTCTTTTAACTGCAAGATATGAAATATGTGGTGTAGAGTTTTCTTATTCCCACTGTGCTGCCCTCTCGATATGCTGCAAGATAGCATTTTGTTCAGGGCAACTGAGGTCACTAGAAGCTCACAAACTAACATTTTTATGGGAATGTGTGTCAGCTGCTTAAGACAACTTTTTAATTTGCACAAAACATTATTGGAAATGCGCGGTTCACACTTAATATAACATCTAAATGCAATATTCACTAAATAACTTCATTCCAGAATTTATAAGGGCAGTGAAATGCAGTATTTTTAGTGCACAGCAAGAAAAGCGTGTCAACCACTAACTGGCAGCTCGACCACTTTATAGATGGTCATCGTGCACCGCTATCTAATAGGACCATTATAGGATATCTAATAGCAAAAACACTTTGACAGTCTATATGCTTTCTTGAGATGCATCGCTCTGCAGATAAAAATTACGAGCTTGCTTAAGCAAAGGAAACAATTTTTATAGTGTCAAGAATATGGCCACCCCGTACTATAAGTACAGAACGACAAGGCCTAGAGTTTTGTCATCAAAAGATTTGCTGGTGCTCACAGTCAACATTTTTCATTGGATCACTGTTGCACACATATCTAAATAAAGACAAATTTAAAGGCACAGACTAATATTTGGAAATGCGTTGTTTCTATGTATGTATTTTTCATGTCAACAATATTGTTGAGCTTCCAGTTAAAGGATTAATACAAATTTGAACTGCAAATTCCTTGTGACAGTTCCTTTCTGTTTCTGATGTGCCCCCATGCATGTCATTATAATATATAAGTTTCATGATGTCGTAGTAAATGATCTTCCTAAACTTGCTACTGTGTGGCCAAATAAGTGATAAAGCGATATGAAAAGAGGCAGAGGTTTCATTTCTGTTTAAATTTCTCAGAAGTATGACAATATTGTGACGTATATGCAGAAATATTTCATTCAGGTGTATCCCCATAGTACCTGTCAAGCTGAAACTCTGATGCCATTGCTAATATGCAGGGGAAAGAGGTGGGGGGCTACTCTGTGAGTGTCTATTAAGTGGCCTGCCCATTTCAGTGTGCACTGAATGGATAGAGCTTGAAAGCTGGCGGTGACAATTGGTGCCTGCCCTACCAGCTTCAAGCTCTACCTAATCAGCATGCTGAATGGAAAGTTCATTAATGGACACTTACAGAATACCCCCCCAGATCACTCATTTGTCTGTGTCAGCTTAAAGATGCGAATACTTTCAAGTAAGCACAATCAGACTGCCAAGGTCGGTAACTGGACTACTGAAAAAATTCTACTGTTGTAAAACGCACGTGCACAAACTCAGTTTGGAGAAAGATTCCTTCAACTAAAATACCAACTGCTTATACCGCATTGCCATTAGATCAGACTCCTTAGTCCATGCTAGAGTGTTAGGGACAAAAGTGTATGAATTGATAACAAATTTGCCCACAGCCAGCCCCAGTCAGTTTCTGCTAGCTAGCCCAGAATCCTAGCCTCCACTAGAGAAAGTACAGTTGCATGCCTTTATAACGAAATGCTTGGGGCCTCAGAAATCATTCGCTATACAGGTCATTTAGTTGTAAAAATTGCGTGCACACTGCACAGCTTATAATGTAACTGGGACAGACTTATTCCTTTGTTAGGTAGGTCATCTTGTTGTAGAGGCATTCGATTGTAAAACTATATTGATTGCTGGAACTGCTGCGCACACAAAAGATGAAGGACACAGATAGAGTGAACAAACAAGCGCACATCGAATAAACGATAATTCACCCAGCTTTCAGTTCTAAAGCAAAGTGAAACAATATGTCTGTGAACTGTTCACAGAGTGCCTTAAAGGGGCCCTGAACCACTTTTTATCGAAGTGGAGAAATACATTTGAAGTGAAAACAGGCTATTTCAGAATCACTTTGCCGCAAAAAGTACTTCATTCAATGCGTTGAGCAGAAGCGGAGTTATAGACAATCAAACACGGCCTCCGTTGTGCTCCCCTTCCTCTTTGAATGCCTTGCACTGCGAAGACTATGGCGGAGTGGGGCGGGGCCACAACGCACTGCCTCGGAAACATCACCGTGGCGCGCAGTTCAAATTTCATTTTGGACTTCCAATTTTGGTGCCTATGACGCGCTAAACGTAAGCCAAACGTGGTCGTCCTCAGCGAGCCGCAGTGCACTTAGCCACTGGACTCGTGGTGGCACCTCACGGCGGCTGCGGTGTAGCCGACCGCAGCGACCAGTAGCAGCTGTGTATTAGAGTGTGCTTTATTACAAAATAAAGCACACAGAAATGAGCGAGGATTATGGGGTCTTTTGAAACGAGAGCGTTTGAGAGAAAGGTGACTTCGCGTTCCGCTTGCAAGCTCCACGGACCGCGTACGACAGCAGAACTTGGCTGAGATGTTCCCAACAGCGTACGCTACCCGCGAACTATGTTATTTCACCAAGCCCGAGGGGTGATTCAGGGCCCCTTTAATTGCACTTCAGCATTCATTGCAAATCATATTGATGTCAATGACAACAACGACCTACCAAATACATTTAGCAGCTGCTCAGGAAAAGCACCACTGTCAAGCCAAATGCCTATTTCAGAGATCTCCCAGTACTACAACATTGCGTCAACTAGACCCACCAGGTTACCACACCATCTAATCATCTGCTGCATTCAATTGCATTTACCCTCCCTTGGTGCTCCTCTTATAACTGTAACAGACCACAAGTTATCCTACCCAGCTTCTCTTTTTCCTCAACTGAACTAGTATTATCTACAAGCGCTGGATGTGCACTACATACTGCAGTCTTCCTTTCGAGCACTTGATGCATGGATCTTCCTTTCTAGCACTTCATGCATGGAACTAAAGCTGGAAATAAACATTTGTTCAACTGTCTATGCTAGACTACATTGTTTTTTTTTTTGGTTAACCTTTTGAAACGCTATGTACACAATTGTGTACACCAAGATAGTGCATCAACAGCAAAAGCACTGATGAAAGTAATGATATTTAAAATGTGTCGCATGTATCTTGAAACACTTATGATTGGAATTGTGCTGCAATTTCGGATAACATGTGCAAAATGTTTTAGCAAAATGAGTGGGAAGGCAGTCGTTGTTTTTGCTAGGTGTCACTGTGTTGTATGCAACAGGTTCACTTCTTTCATTGTTTTTCACAATGTCATGCACCAGGCACAATTTTCAAGCGGCTGGATAAGTGCTTTTTGAGATTTTCAACGCACGAAATAGCTGATGTTCTCATATTTGATGTTCCTGTAATGAGTTTTCGCGTGGAGTCCACATTCTGTACTCTTGACAAAACTCACTAAGGAATTGAAAATCGTTGATCTTTTCTACAGCTGTACACTTTCTATGACCCTGAAGATTCTAGAAATGTGGAGAAAGTTTTCAATGAACAGGATAAAGGAGCATCTGAAAGGGATAACGATTGTGATGTCAGACATTAAAAAAAGAGAAAAAAAAAAAGAGCTTGAACAAAAAGTATTAGCTAGTGCTGCAGCAACTGAAATTTCTGCAAGAACGGAGGAAATTGCCCTCAAGGTCAGGGCAGCTGCCATCTGTTTTAAAAGTGCCCCATATGGAAATGAAAAAATATGTTGCACAGTGCAGAAAATTTATACAGTTCTTTACCTACCTTCCATATTCTGTGCAAGTGGAATAGAAAGTGCATTTGCAACAGTGACCTGTTTTAACAAGTGTTAAAAAATTTTAAAAACATAACAGTGGCCAAAACTGGAAATAACCTTGCTAAAAGGAGCTACAACAGAAACATGCATGAAATGACACAACCACCTGTGCACAACTGATAGAGCTGTCAGAGAAAGAATGTGCGCCTGAATTCCTAGCTGAAGTCAGAAAGGTCAAAATGAAGCTAACTGACAACTTAATTTCAGTATAATAAAAACACAACCACACAAAATTATTTGATGGAGGCAGGAAACAGACAGACGACTTTAAAAGAATCCTCTGAGGACTCGCTCTTTGTGGTGCACACGAGGCCTATATAAAAAATGGTGCACATCGAACAGCAAGCCTGTCGACTCGAGCCTCCTTGGCTTTGCAAGAAGCAACCGGCTTTGCGAATTAATTTATTGCCTAGGTCCTGAGGTCATGTGTAAATTCATTTTGTCACTCTTTGCATTAAAAAAAATTCTAAACGGGACCCAGGCAGTTTAGGGTGCTTGTAATGCGCTCACATGCAGCGCATGAAACTACGCCAGACAAGGTACAGGCACTGGGCTGTCAAAAATGCATAATTCAAAGTATGGGGTTCCAAAGCTGCACAGCAGGCCATGGGAGATGCCACTGGGAGAGGCTCTAGACTAATTTTGACCCTGATGTACTTCACGGCGCACCCCAATACGGGCTTGTCAAGTGAGTGAGGGCTATGGCTGTGCTAGATGCATTGCTCTGAAGACTAGCAACGCAGCATCAACGTTGGATAATGTGTTGTTAAAGATGATGATGGCAGTGCCAAACGTCAACACACAATTTATTCTGAGTGAAGAATGTATTTATGGGCTACGAGTTGTGAATAAAATTTGAAATATAATTTGAGAACTAAGGCATGATGCGTCTGGGTATATTTAACACATAAAAAACGCATATGTATTCTCGTTCCGCATGTACAGTGCTCAGCGATTATGAACCCATCGGACTGTGGCCACCATGGCTGGGAAGTAAATCATACTGCGTGCAGCAGCAGTAATGTCATAGCCACTGAGCTACTGCATCAGGTATACATGTGTTGTTTAAAATTATGGTTAGCTGCAGCTAATTCACCTCCTTGAAGGCCAGTCTGAAGCCACAACATGGCTTGCCACACTTGGTAAGTGGCGCTCTGTACTTCTAATAATAAAAAGAGTTCTAAAGTGACAGAATTCTGCCACCAAGTCTGTTCTAGAGGTGCCCCATTTCCTCAACTTGAATACAAAATACCGTTTGAATTAAATTCTCCTTTGATTTGAATTCGAGTTGAATATTGGCTTAAGGAGCACTGATAAATAATGACATTATGAGTTAATAGCTATTAACTTATACATGCTACTACATAAATGAGTCAGAATTTTACGCATGTATTATCTCAAGTATTACGCATGTATTAGCATGATTAGCTCCATAACAATATGTGCAGCCTCCGTCATTTCTGTTCAGAGTGATGGAACGCTGTTCTGCTGAATGAAAAGTCGAGGGAAAATTTAGTGTTCGGGAGACAGTGACAGCGCTCAAGGAAAGCCACACGAACCGACAAACCACATACACTTGTGTACCGTGTCTTGAATTTAGAGACTGCAGTGACATTACACTTTATTTTCTTTACAGTGTTGCAGTGCAGGCAGCCATGATGGAGGCTGTACATATTTAAAGGGGCCCTGAATCGCCCCTCGGGCTCGGTGAAATAACATAGTCCGCGGGTAGCATACACTGTTGTGAACATCTCAGCCAAGTTCTGCTGTCGTACGCGGTCCGTGGAGCTTGCAAGCAGAGCGCGAAGTCACCTTTCTCTCAAACGCTCTCGTTTCAAAAACCCCGTGGTCCTCACTCTTTTCTGTGTACTCCAACCGCGGCTACCGTGAGGTGCCGCCACGAGTCCACTGGCTAAGCGCACTGTGGCTCGCTGAGGACAACCGCGTTTGGCTTACGTTTAGCGCGTCATAGGCACCAAAATCGAAAGTCCAAAATGAAATTTGAACTGCGCGCCACGGTGACGTTCACAAGGCGGTGCGTTGTGGCCCCGCCCCCCACTCCGCCGTAGTCTTCGCAGTGCAAGGCATTCAAAGAGGAAGGGGAGCACAACAGAGGCCGTGTTTGATTGCCCATAACTCCGCTTCTGCTGAACGCATTGAATGAAGTACTTTTTGCGGCAAAGTGGTTCTGAAATAACCTATTTTCACTCCAAATGTCTTCCTCCACTTCGATAAAGAGTGGTTCAGGGCCCCTTTAACAATTCACAGGAAGTGCGCCTTATGCATAGAAAAGGGCATGATTTATATTAGGATTTGTCAGACATGCTTGAAGAAGAGGACATGGGTTTTGTTCACTGTATATTTTTGAATACTGGTTGCAAGCGACAATTAAGGGCTGTCAAGTGAGTGAGGGCTGTTGCTGTGCTAGATGCATTGTTCTGAAGACTAGCAACGCAGCATCAATGTTGGATAATGTGCAGCAGTTAAAGATGACAACAGCGCCAAATGTCAACACACAATTTATTCTGAGTGAGGAATGTATTTATGAGGCTACAAGTTCTGAATAAAATTTGAAGTATAATTTGAGAACTAAGGCATGATGTGTCTGGGTATAATTAACACATACAAAACACATATGTATTTTTGTTCTGCATGTACAGTGCTCAGCGATTATAACGCAATACCCGGAGTGGATGGCTTCCAGTGTTTTTTGTGCCACCGCTTAGGACTAGAGACACCAAGCTGAATAATCGTGGTAAACGATGAAGGCGGGAGACTTTGTGATGAATTGTGACTGCACTCGATCTAACAGAATTCACCCAGAGCTCTCCGGTGATGCAAAAAGCACTGGCCGCCACGTGGTTAGACTATCACATTTCAAACCCTGAGCACTGTACATGGTTTTTTATAGAGAGTTGCTGGTGCATCTTCTCTCTACACTGCAGAGCATTATCAGTCAACTTCAAGCAATAAATTCTGGTTTGGCCACAAATATATTGAATGCTACCAATAAAAAAAGGATGTCTTTCAATTCACAGAGTAGTTTTAAAATGTATCCTGTGGCAACAAACATTTGTCCTGAAGTAAATGTTAAGGTGTCTATGCCAATATGAATTACTCAACAAAAGAGCAGTGTTCATGAGCATAATTACTGTACTAGGTGCTGCTGAGAGGATTGAAGAATGAAATACTATGCATGCTGGCAAGTAGTAGACAACCTTAACATTATTAAATGTGCTATATGCACACCCAGTTTTGGAACTCTCAATTTCCATAGCACCAGCAACAGCAGAGGCTCACTTTCTGATATTCATTTCTTTAGACCATCCTATTGCATTCTGGATGAAAGAAGCAAGCAGCATAATAAATATTTCAAAAGCCACAGCAGGTACAGTACACTTCGAAAGCTACACCACCACTCAAAGGAGAGTCACTACAAGTATGGGTATGCCAACAACTACTGTACTCACATCAATTGGAGGTGGCTTGGGCTTTGGTGCCCGCTCTGTGACTGCAAAGAGAGAAAAGTAACAGCATTAATGAAGGAAGAAGGAACAAAGTACTTTAGCTGGTAAAGTCACAATTTCGAAAGCAGGCAAGTTGCAGCTCTTTCTAAATTGGCTTATCTGTCCATTACCCGACATTAAACGCAAGATGTGCATTGAAACATACCTGGCGTAACTATCGTCCAAGCTATATTCGAACTGTGAGAAAATAACTGAAACCGCACCAAACATAAGCTAAAGCAATCATTTTACATTATGCACGCGTCTGTTTCAATGCGGAATAAATGTACGCGGAGCTGTGAACGATTGGCACAGCAGAACGATTTCGTTTCACGGAGCCCTCGAAATCGCGAAGCTAGAAAATTCTGTACCCAGATAAATATGCCTCGGCTGCACGACTCGGATATCGCAACGATTGTGTCCTCCAGCATCCTCAAATGCACCAGTTATCGGCAAAAGCGACAATGTCGGTCCAGTCTCTTTAGTGTCAAAGCACCCGGCTTACGGAATGCGCCTGCACTGCGAAGCGCATGAAGGAAACTAAAATTCCACAGGTGCACTGATTCTCAGAAAGACAAAATGCGATCACGCGCATTATTTATTTGAAGCCTGCTCTCCGAAACGGTGCTTGATCGGCAGATAGAGAGGGTTTCAGAAACAAGAAGCAGTTATTTACGCACTCGAAGCGAAGTATTCGATACGTTCGTGCTTAGCAATCGCATAGGCTTACGGGACTTTCGGTGCTTAAGCGATCTGTCCCGTGTTTGGCCAACAGAAACCGCGCTCCCCGGCATTACGAATAGGGAGGTGTCAGCAACAAGGGAAGTTGCATCTGATCGGCAGGTCAGACGATAGGCTCCCCGCTGTGCTTGCATCAGAGCCGCGACCGTGCCCGTGACTTCGAATGCCCTATTTAACGAGTCGCGGAATGCGGCTCTGCAGGAAGCTTCGAAACCCGAGTCTGGTGAGCGGCTACAGCCTGCGGCCCGCTAAACCACTGGGTGTCACGGGCGTGAGGGGGGGAGGGGGGTCACGAATGATTAAAGTCGGCGAGTTACGAGCGCCAACAGCAATCAGTCCCATGCGGAGCCCGCAGGGGCAGCTTTCCAAGAGGAGGAAGGCGTTTCCGGATTCTCGACAGGCGTCGGGGCGCCAGCGAGACGCGATCGTGAGCGATGGGCGTGACAGCACAGGGACACGTACCGGTGATCTCCCGTTCTTCCACCGCGTTCGTGCTATACACAACCACCGAATCGGTGTCCGGCGTAGCAGCCGGGGGCAAAGGAGTCTCGGAGGCCATCTTGATTTTTCTGTCAATTCCAGCCGCGGCCGGGAGATATCACTCGCCGGGGATGAATCACTCCAGGACCCGCATTGTGCGTCCCCGCTGCACGACAGCACGTCGCCGCACGAGTCACATCCGAAGCAATCACACACGGCTCAGGTATTATCGGGCATCTGGCTGGCGGTTTTCGTCGCACATAAACAAGCAGAACACTACAAGCACACACACTTAATAGGCCTAACTGCCGAGCTTTCTGCGGTTGTTCGATGCGACCGTGCTGCCATCTCTGAACCGCGCTCGCCGTTCAGAGGCGCCACTGGTATTGAGCGCTCGAATGCGCGTATCGGTACGTATCGGCGGTCGCGCTTTGCGCTTCGCAAGAGTACATACACCGCATCTCTATGCCAGTGCGCATTCTGTTGAGGCGCTACAAACCAGCGCGCCACCCCACCACGCCGGGCTTTCTCCACTGAAAGCGTTCGTCGCCGCCACACACACGTGAGCCACAATTATTTCGATCGCACTGACGCATCAAACAGTCGAGCACGCGAGTTTACCGACCGGCTTTCCAAAACGCTTTTCACGTTGCGGCGCGTTTTTCAAGCCGCGTGCATGGCGTTCATTGACCTCAATGCGCTCAACTTGATTTCTTCTCGCAGTCGATCTCAGCAGTATGCCGTCCTTGTGGTGGAAAGACCGTCAACGCGAAGTGCTTAGCGAGTCAACATTGACTTATTTTTTTTTTTCAGCAATCGATTCTCTACATTATGGAATTCCAATAGTCCGTTGTTCTTCTGAAGAATTTCTGGTTGCTCATGGTCATATGAACGGAGAAAGAAGTTAATCACAAAGGAAGCCTTTCTTTCTTTTTTTTTTTTTTTTTGCCCCGCGTTCTGCAACAAGACGATCGTATGAAAGCCACCGTGACGGCGGATATACTTGTAACTTGTATTTGGTAAGCCGGGTGTTGGCACAATCAGGCATTTAGTTGCCTTTTTAACTGCCACCATTTCCCACTACCCTGTATAAACTGTTTGTATGTTTGAATTGATTGAGTGAATAAACTTCTTACTAATACTAAAAAACTTGAACTTCACTGCATCATATGCGATTGAGCAAAACGATCGAGGGCACTGACATTGGATACATTGTTCAGGGAAAGAGAGACAGAAAAAAGAGGAATGACAATTTATTTTAGTGAGTACGTTTAGGAATAACCTTCTTCTACTAGTTAATAATATAATCAGTTAGCTCTCTTTGTCTTTTCCACAATACTGTCAATTATATTCCAATTAACCACCAATATCCCACGGATATTGGTGGAAAAGTAAGCTCCGAGCGTTCACGTCCGCCACGGGACTTTAACGGATATCCGATGGATGTCCGGATAACATCCAAGTTCAATACAGAAAGTTCTGTGGACGAACAAGGGACGTCGCATTTCGGATTGTTAATTACAGCCGGTCGCGGTAAGTTTTTTCAATGGATGTCCATGCGGTCGTCATCACTAGGCTAACAGCGGGCATTGCGGGGACATTACACTTTCTTCGATCTCACTGAAGCAAGAAAATGTTTATAAATATCATACGCAGCTTTAATTGTCTCTTCACAACGGCGTAGTAGATAGCGACACTTGCATATTCAGCTTGCAAGTCCCCAGATGACATGAAACGTCCCATCGACGTCCCGAAGAGATCCACATGTCACACACTTTCATGAAAACGTCCAGTAGACCTCGCAGCCACGGCCTAGTCAGCAAGGTCCGGAAAACGTGTCATGGCGGACATTACTGGCATCCAATCAGCATGCGAAATATTTTGTACGAACTTGTACCAGGAGACGGCCCGCCAGGCGGCTGCGTGTCTGCTTCCAAGACGGGCGCTCTCTTTAAATTTTTATAAAATTTTAGGTTATACTACTAGTGAAGTCCCAGGACATCGCACCCGGACCTTTTCCGGCCCTCACTATGACATCCCATAGGTTCGGTCTTTTAGTTTCCTACAAATAGAAACGTGTTTTCTGACATATGTTCAAATTATAAAACAAATCTATGACGTTACCTCATGCGTACACTGTACATCGTGTATTTTCTGATAGCATTGACCTTGAAAATTTCATTTAGTTGCATATCATCCCACCTGTGTCATGCAGAAGGTCTTGAACAAGGGAACTGCCCAGTGCACTTCTATGCGGAAGCGATGTATCTATTCTTCCTTGTACGCGGCCGACATTCCATGCTGCGCGCTGTACATATTTGTCATATAGCTGTAATGCGTAGTGATCAGTGTATGCCGCGTGCACTGCGAATGTCCGCAGCATTCCGATGCTAATTAATATTCGCTGCTCAGCAACATAGTACACAGTAAATAACAGATACAAAAACCACCGCAACAACCAAATGACGTCCCATGTATATCCCATGAACGTCAAATATCCGAGTGCTGCATCAATGAAACAATCCTTGCATGTTTGAAGAAACAAAGTACGGATTTTAACATCCGATGAACGTCCCTTGGTTGTTTCAGGAAGGAAAAGTAAAGACTTTGACGTCCGATGAACACCTCTTGGATGTTTCGGGGAAGAAAGTACACATCTGAATGTCCGAGAGCGACGCCTGCAGGACGTGTAGCCGGCTGCCCTCTCTCTCTCTCCCTCCCTTTCTTTTTCCTTTTTTTCAAGCGATGGTCTCAGAGACATCCGTGATATCCCAGCTGGATTTGTGGGGATATCCACTGGACGTCATAATGTCCCGAGTCAGATGTCCTAGGAACGTTCCTCGAATATCTGCAGGGGGCCATTGGGATTCCGTCGCTGGCGGGTCTGTACCGTTGGAATACCACTTAGATGCGGACGATTAATGCACGAAAGTCAGCTAGGATTTCGTGGTATTATTAACCATTTCTTTCCTGCATTGCGAGTTTCTCAGCGAACTCTTACATTTAAGTTGAAGAATTGTTATTAATCATGTAATTAACATAAATGAAGACGCGCTAAAAGGAGAAATGCGGCAGGCTCGCGTGTAACCTAAAAGTTTGATTTGGTCATGTTTAGTGTTCCCGTAAGCATCCCCACTCAAGAAATCACAGGAGTTATACAGGGTATGTGTCACTGGAAGAATTGAGAGTTAGGAAGTGGCAATAACATGTGGCGCATAATCATTGTTTATGCTTGTTCTTATCCTTGTCATAATATTACATTATGAAAACCGGCCTATGCGACTGTTGCCGGCTTGTAGCGGCAATGAGAGTGGATGAATTCAGGAGCTACAAAGCAGTTGTATTAGTTGGTGCATAAATTCATCGTCAATAGAAAACAACGCGACAATCGGCAAGTACAAAATAAGCCCGTTATTTTTTGTCCTTTTCGTGCTTTTCTATTACTGTCATCCTGTTTTTCAGCAACGATTGTTCAGAAGTTCGTGTTCGTTCCCTATTTTTTGTCTTGTGGATTATGTGGTTGAAATAAAGACTGGGCGTGTCCTTAACAAATGCACTTCAACATAGTCAGGAATATATAACAATGTATCATTATTTTTAACAGCGGAACTGTTCTCAGTCGAGCGTGCGCCGTCGATGATGGCACCGTCACGCACGAGCACAGCCGGAGAACTCACGTGACCCGCTCGCTGGGAGGAGAGGAGCCGACCAATCGGAGCGCGCGCCGGGGAGGAGGAGGAGAGGCGCCGGGGTAAAAAAATTACTCCATCTCCCGCTAAAGGGAACCATGTGTGGATGCGAAGCAGCGGGGAAATGGTTAGCTTGAGCGGGAGATGGTTTCGCGGCAGCGGCCCGAGCGCTCATCGCGGCGCTGCACAGGAGAGAGAATGAGGCGCGCGCGCTCCGTCATTTTCATACCGCGGAACTATCGTGGCGCCCCCAGCGGAGTATGCAGCTGTCGCACCACCTGTCGTCCGTGACGCTCCGGATTCCTAGAGAAGAGAAAGGGGGAGCGTAAGAGAGGAGAGAGAGGGGGAGGGGACGCGCATGCGCTGTGGGGGTGTGGCACGCGGGCGCCGCTCCGTACAGTAGAGGATTCCTAGAGGAGAGAAAGGGGGAGCGTAGCAGAGGAGAGAGAGAGGGGGAGGGGACGCGCATGCGCTGTGGGGGTGTGGGACGCTGCGGGACGCAGGACGGACAAAGCCCACGCCATAAGCCGCTTCGCATCTAAAAATCACCGCTCCTTCCACTCTGTGAAGATGGTCGAACAGCGAAGCTGTGTATTCGCGGAAGCTTGGCTGGCCCGAACGGCGCTACTTGCGGGGGATGGGACGCGTCGGCGTCCACGGGCGACGGTGTTCCTAGCGCGTTGCGGGGGATGGGACACGTCGGCTTCCACGGGCGACGGCGTTCCTAGCGCGTTGCGGGGGATGGGACGAAAACAGTGAATTGGATGTTCATGTCTCACTAATAAAATGCAGCCAGTTTCACGAAGTGAAATCTGTCGAAACAGCGGAGATGTGGTCGTTCCTTCGGTCTAAAACGAAGACTACCACAGCGAAAAAAAAAAAAGAAACATAAGCGACAATCGCAGAAACAGAACGACCACAGCTCCGCTGTTTCGACATATTTCACTTCGTGGAACTGGCTGCATTTTTTAAATAAAAAAAAATACTGTTTGCTTTTCCTCACGATAAGCGTAAGCGAAAAATGAGTGTTGTCAGGAAGTTGTGAAGTCTTCTGTGCGACTTTCTCATATAATTTTTTTTCTTACTTTAGATATATGGAGTTTGAAGAATGGTGAACTATAACAAGTGAGACAAAATAACGAGAGAAAAAAATCTACCGCATACTGGTACTGTCCGTGACTGAAGCTTTGTCGCAGTTAACACTGCACCGCATTATAGTGCTCAAGGTTTTGGCTTCCATTATCCTCATCCATAGACTAGATCGTAAATAGCTGGGTGTATAATGCCCGCCAAGTGTTGTTATTCCAGTAAGCGTTGCTAGCACTCTTTGAAGCCGAAAAAGTTATTTTCTTCTGCTCCGGGCGAGACAGAGGTTATGCGTTCGCCTGCTAGGGAAAAAGTGCTATCTGTTTTCCTATCCGTGGCCTTTATGGCGAAATGTGCATGGTACCGAATTGCAGGGCCATATAGAGGAGGCGGGACGCGGGGCAGGACGTATTCATTATAAACAATGCGCAAAAGAAACGAGGACTCATAGCAAATCATGACAAGTGTGCAGCTTGCAAGCTTGCAGTCGTTGGCAGGACGTAATTGATCTTCTCGCTTCGACTTACTTTTGTGCAGTACTCCTTGCAAGGCGCAAAACTCGTCGGACGCAGCACACGTTCGAAAAAGCTACTGTATTTCTTAAAAATTTATTTCGCATATCTTCAAGGCCTGAAGAGGTTATACAGAAAGAAAGGGGGGGGAGGGGGTAAAGAACAAAACCGAATGCATTAAGAATATCTGTACAGCGGTCTTGAGGTTTGTGTCGGTGATGAGTGCGACTAAAAAAGCGATTGTAGTCCACGCTTGTCCAGGGATGAAATAGCCAGTGTTAAATGCTTGCACGGCACATTGGCACCCCTACTTTCAGGCTGTGCTCAGTGCGGGACGTAATATAAGAAATGGAGGGACAGGACAAGGTTTCCTTTAAAAGGGGGTTGAAATGAAAAACTTTGCGATAGAAGGCAGACATGGGAACACTTGCGGCATGCCGAAAGATGAGGCAAGTTAAGGATTCGTTGCATGCATGTAACACTAACATAGCGAGAATAGTTTAACAAAATGAAGCGCGCTCCACGATTTCGTATACACTTTCCAAAGCGAGAATTAGTGGAGACTGGGACGAATCCCAAATGGCTGAGGTGTGCTCCAATTTTGAGTGAACCAGTGCTTTGAAATAGGTAATTTTAGAGAGGTAGCAGCACAGCTAAATTTAAGGCTTAAGTATACAAGCATGCTGTCAGCATTATTATTGCGATATCAATTATATGGACACTCCAAAGGGTATTTCTGCCGTCAGCGTCGCCGTCGCCGTGAGGTTCCGTATGACGTCAACGGCGATGAAATCGTCGCCGCGCGCCTATGCTCTATGTGCTAGTGAAAGCGCGCGAGGAACGCGCGCTTTCACGGGGAGCGAACGCACGGCGGAGAGCAAATGCGCGTTCTGCGCCGTGCTCCCTGAAGGGCTGAAGAATTAAGCGTCTCTTTCCTCCTTTACAATCACCATATATATATATATATATATATATATATATATATATATATATATAACAAACGCGACTTATTCCGTCGCGCGAAAGGCCGTGGGGAGACGGGAGGGAGGGGGAGGCGACGTTTAGTTGCAGCACCAAATGCCTATATACACAGGCTGTCCCAGCTATATCACGCAGCACGATTTAAAAAAAGAGGAACGGCGTTACGCGAAGCCAACCTAGTGCATGCGTATTGTTTCCAGTACAGTGGAGTAGCCGCCAGTAATTTATTCGTTACTGAGCTTTAAATAATTAATTGTAATTAATTATCTAACTCGAGAAGTACTCTCCGAATTATGAAAGTGTCAATGAGAAAGTTGTAGAGCAACATGAAAAACTCCCGATACAGCTTTCTGTTGCTCAATACGTGCTACATAAATGTGTTTTTCCGAGTGTGAAAGAAGCGCGCGAATACACGCAGAATTGCCGCACGAATGGCCGCTCGAGGCACTTTGCGTGTATTCGCGGGCTTCTTATTTTTTTTTTTTTTTTTTGTAACTGACGTATGTAATGCAGTCCTGTACAAAGTGTTGGGGGCCAGAGACCGCATTTTCTTAAGTGTTGACTGGTTGCCCGGATCATCTCGCAACGATGCCCGGATGTTCTCGTTTGAGTGCCCGGATAACGGCTCTGGCTTTTGGCTCAAGGTCACTTGAAGGTCGCCGACAACGGGAGCTAGATGCATTTCATGCTTAATATGGGCGGGCAGGCCCATATCATATGATTACTGTCCGCTCGTCTGTCGTGGCACCAGGGGCAGCTTCAGAGTATTCCCCCGGATAAATCCTGGAGTATAGCTTTAAGTTGGCGAAGGTGCCCGTTTGCAATCTCCGCCAAGTGACTTCTTGTCCCTTACTTAGAGATTTGTCGCCTGCAGGTATAGCTTCCTGCTCAGGTCATAGTGGGTGGTGATCTCCTGGAAGGAGACCTTCCGATGCCTCACCGATGCCAGGTCATCGTGGCCAAAAGCGCGGTCGGTAAAATCTCGCGCGATGGAGTGGGCCACTTTGTTCCCGGGCAATGAGGAATGCGACGGTGCCCAGACGATCATGACGGGGCGCCGATATGAGTTTCGTTTCCGGATGTTATAATCTTCGGGGGAGATACGCCCTTTGGAGAAATTACGAACCGCTGACTTGGAGTCACTGATTGTAATCTTGCAGTTGGAAGCGGCGATGGCTGCCTTCTCCGCACACTCAGTGCTGTGCGTTTCAATTGTGCTTCCGGATGTGATAGCACCTCTGTAGTCTACCACGGCCACGGCGTGTGCACTACGGGTTTTCTTCTTCTTTCTTTGGTTTTACGTGCTAAAACCAGTTCTGATTATGAGGCACGCCGTAGTGGAGGGCTCCGGATTAATTTTGACCACCTGGGGTTCTTTAACGTGCACTACAACGCAAGCACACGGGCATTTTTGCATTTCACCACCATCGAAATGCGGCCGCCGCGGCCGGGATTCGCTCCCTCGAACTCGTGCTCAGCAGCGCAACGCCTTAGCTGACTGAGCCACCGCGGCGGGTCAGTATACGGGTGTTATATGGCGATGCATCTACATAGACTAAATCTGCGTTATTATAATATTGCTTGTGAAGTGCTTGGGCCCTGGCTAGCCTGCGCTCCTCATGGTGGGTAGAGTGCATATTTTTCGGTAAAGGTAGTACACGGATGTCCTTCCAGTATAGAGGGTCTATACTGACTTTAGGGGACATCAATGTCACGTACTGTATTCCAGCTTTTTGCAGGATTGTTCTTCCTCGAGCGGATCGTGAGAGGCGCTCATACTGGTTTATGCGGTGAGCCTCGACGAGCTCATCCCGACCGTGTGGTCGGGAAGGTTCGGGATGAATTCCTCCGCCACGGATGCCACGGACTCCGATGCTTACGCCGAAGCCGGCGCTGACACCGGCGCCGACGCTGGATTTTCTGCGATACGGGGACCTTAATGCTATCGCGTTAAAATCACCGCCCCTTCCACTCCGTGAAGATGGTCGAACAGTGAAGCTGTGAACGGCATACTTGGCGGTACAACCTATTCCCAACCCCTCCTTTTCCACGTGGGAGGCCGCTCTTCGGGCCACTTGCTCGGATGACCAGCTCTGGCTGGTGCACCGAGCCTGCCTAGAGATGTCGGCCAGGGGGCTCCAGGACATATAGGGGCCCAACCATATTTAAATAGATGAAATAAAGTTATATCCATCCATCCATCCTTTGCGGGCAATGGGACGCGTCGGCGTCCACGGGCGACGGCGTTCCTAGCGCGTTGCGGGGGATGGGACGCGTCACCGTGCACGGGCTGACGGTGTTCCAAGCGCCTTCTTCACGCTTTTACTACGACGTTCCCAGACAAGGGTCTTTGACCAAAGCTTCGTATATACAAGCAACGCTAACGCGAACTCCTCTCACACTTCACTCCTCCGTAGACCTACTTTCCGGAAGAACCACTGGGGTTGCCTTTTCATACATGCACAATTTTCTATTTCTTTATGATTTAATAAACCTATTTCTCTCTCTCTCTCTAACAGCGAAGCTGTTTAAGCCAGCCGTAATTTGTGCGTGAGCCACGAAATTATCATCATCAGCATTAAGCTAGCCGTAATTTGTGCGTGTGCCACGAAATTATCATTATCAGCATTGGCTCGAGCGTCGTCTTCTTCTTCCGCAGTTTAAGCCAGCCGTAATTTGTGCGTGTGACACGAAACTGCCGCGCCGTAGCCATGGCAACCAGGCGATGCCACACAGACACGGCTCTGCCGAGCTGCCGCCTACTGCGCGCTACTGCGCATGCGCCGTGACGCAATCCCGGCGCGTCTGCGCTTGCCGCCCGTGAGAAATAAATAAATAAAACAAAATGGACGTTCTTGGCAAAGCGGGATTCGAGCCCACGTACCCACGGTCCGAAGGCGAGCGTCATAAGCACTGCGCGATACACCCACTTTTTAAAAAATTATTGTTGCGCTATGCACCCACGCTCGCAGAACATGCATTAATGGGAACCATAGGATTGCATTGTACTGACGATTGCAACACAACTGCCTTTGGGAGAGAGAAATAGAAAATGAGCGAGAGAGAGAGAGAGAAAGAAAGAGAAAGAAGGAGTCTACACACATTTATTTGTCTATGTATGTTTTTACCTTCAGGCTAAGCCTTCTCAGCTACAGCTAATGCTGCAGTTTACTTACCCGCAGAAAGGAAACAAGTAGACACTAGATTCTTTTTTTTAATTAACTTTAAGAACCACGGCAAGGGGACAATCATCACGTCTTGAAGAAGTTTTTTGTGTGCCGTCTAGTGGAATGTGTAACGTAAGAGCGTTCGTCGCGAAAAAAAAAAAAAAAGAAAAAACAAGTTTGTAAAAAAAACTAAAAACTGTAAACAAAAACCTGTACGATATAGAGAATAAATCAGGGAAACATGTTACTCTGACAATTAAGTTTTAAATTCTGCAAGTAGAAACGTGAAAAAACTGTTTCGTCACTTTGTAACTGCCTGAGAGTCAAATAAAATAGAAATATAATAATGATGATGATGACTTATTGACATCCGCTTTGAAACGGGGCGGTGACAAATAGTCGCCTAGCCAGCTTGAGTTACTCAGGTATGCTATGCATGCTTTTCACTCTAGCATTTTCGTACGCATCCGACTCGCCCACTATCAATACACAACTGGAGGGACACACCATCGTTCCGTCTCAGAGCGTAAAGATATTGGGAATGGTTTTCCATTCAGGTCGCACTAACACAATATTAATTAACAAGCTTAAGCATACAACAGCCCAAAGTTACCCACATGATCCGGCGAATAACAACCAAGACAAGTAGCGTGGGGGAGACAGACACAATTCGGCTTGTCCAAGCCTTCGTCGTGTCTCGAATAACTTACGCTATTCCATACGCACTACTTAACGCGACGGAGTTCGAGAAAATCAACACAATGATCAGAAAGGCATATAAACAGGCGATGGGCCTGCCGATCAGTACGTCCACAGAACGCCTACTACGACTAGGAGTGCACAGCACGGCCGGGGTGCTGATGGAGGCACATTTATCCAGCCAGCGGACAAGGTTGGTGGTTACGGAAGCGAGGAGGTCCATCCTCTTATGCCTGTGGCTGTCTGCCCCGCTCAGCCATCCGCCGTCTCAGTCTGTGAGCTTACCCCATGCCATCCGGAGCAACATCACCGTAGCTCCCCTACGTCGCAACATGAACCCAGCGCACCACGCGGGCCCGGGCCATACACAAGCAATACGGGAGTCAACCCTCTACAGCCTACACGGATGCGGGGTCTTACGCCATACGTGCAGCCACAATAGCCACCGTACGAGATCGCGGGATCGAATCCCGGCCGCGGCGGCGTCATTTCGATGGAGGCGAAAATGTAAAAACGCCCGTGTGCTTGCGTTGTAGTGCAAGTTAAAGAACCCCAGGTGGTCAAAATTAATCCGGAGCCCTCCACTACGGCGTGCCTCATAATCAGAACTGGTTTTGGCACGTAAAACCCCAGAAAGAAGAAGAAGAACAACAGCCACCGTAATCAACAAAGAACACCGGAGCAGCATTTCGCTCCCCCGAAACAATCCCCTCCAAGTCGTGGAAGCGGCCATATATCCCTCGCGCTCACCCAAACAGAGGTTGAAGTCATAGTGACCGACTCCCAACCGGGGTGCCACAACTTCGCTAGCGGCAGAATTCATGCCACTACGCTCAAGGTCATCAATCAAAAGCCGCCAACGAAATCAGTCATGATCAGCTGGGCGCCAGCTCATCACGGCATTCCTGGCAACGAGGTCGCCAACCACGTGGCTCAAGATTTGACCCATCGAGCCGACGCCGATGAATCTGAACCCGAGCGCATGCACCCTCGTACCAAGATATCACACAACACTAGAACATACGCACCCCCTCAGAACCTACCTCATACGCACACTCTCAGAACATATGCACCCCCACACAAGTCACTACCTAGAGAGCAGGAGCGATTCCTCCGAGCTCTACAGGTTAATACATTCCCCCACCAAACCAGAAATAACCTCACAGCCCCTACACAATTCTCTCCGCAATGCCGCTTCTGCGCAGAGCCCGGGTCGCTCAGGCACATAGTAGGGGGTTGCAGACAGGCACCATTACATCATCCGAACCATTATCAAACCAACGAGCTTTGGGCCCTGGCGAGCTCTGTCCTCGAGGATCAGCAACGGCTGATTGCGAGGGCCCAGGACGCGGCCCGAGCTCTAGGCATTCAGAAATGAGCACGCCTCTCCAAAGCTTCATTTACATAATGAAAATGTTTATTCTCTCTCTCTCTCTCTCTATCTTTTATCTCTTTCTCAAAACTTCTATATCTACCTTGTACCGCTACCTATGCCTGTAACGGATCCGGTCGTATCAATCTCCATCCCTGCTTTTTTTCCTCCAATACTCTAAGCGTCTCTTGCTTATCTCGACTGCTGACGAGTTGATGCTTCTGGTCCGCTTTAAATCCAAGCGCTTCTGGAAGATGTACAGTCCCAGCGGAAAAAGATTAGCACAGGTGACTGGAGGCTGGAGCGGCAATATCACGACACGCTTTCTGACGGCCACCCCTGCTTTGGAAAAATGGAATGTGCTGCTCCGGCCACTGGTCGGTTGCGGTAATGTTTTTCCTCTGGGACCCCACGTTACCTACGGGTCTCACTGGGTGAATCCCTTCGCATTCCATTAAGATGTGCTGAGGGGTCTTCGGGCTTTTGCTGCAGCATACGCATGCATAATCTAGTTGCGAATATTTGCTCCGGTATGTTTTTGTCCTTACGGTGGTACTGCAGCGGCCGGCTGGTCGTGCTAATTATACGGTCGGGCTGCAGCACCCCGATACATTGTGCGGTGAAATGGTGCAAAAGGCTGATTACATCAAGCATGGCCTCCGAAATTGGGCGGAACGCGCAATCTCGGAGGCTGTTGTTGAACACAGTTCGGGGCAATTCTCCTGTGACACGAGTATACAGTTCGACTGCGTATATATATGTTTTACTGTCGGCGTCCCGGAAGCACACTTTGCCACTGTGCTCTCTTTCATGCAGTGAAGGCAACCTCTTAACCAATGGCTCCTCAATACTGGTATGGTGTCGTTCAACGTTTTCTGCGTTTCGAAGGAACCACGTAAATATCTGAGAATAGAAAAAGAAGGTGCAAGCATTTCTGCGATTAATGTCATAGGACATTATAGACTACGCCGCTATTATTTGGGGCTTTCACAGTCAATGTGATGCGAGTAAAATTGAAGCCACCCTAAAGAAATGTGTCCGTGATTTATCTGTCGTCGATATGACGGAAAATTTTGGCCTACTTCTGCTCTTTCTTCTTCAAGCTTGACTTCTTTATCGACGTGTCGCGTTTTGAAAGCTTTAAAGTTGCTTGACTGCATCATGAACGGAGTGTCGCCTATCACAGGACTTTCTAACGTTCGCCAAGCTTTCTTCCGCACGTGGTGACCACAAACTCAAGCAGACATCCTTTCATGCGTGCACTGACATGTTCAAATACAGCTAATTTCCCCGTACAATGAAAAGAGTTCTGGAATTCGCTGCCTGGCTTTATTCGTTCTCTTTCTTTAAAAAAGTACTTAGCAGAACTGTGGATTACATAGTCGCATGCTTCTGTTCTGCCTCTTTTACAGTATTTGTGACTCTTTTTTGCTTAGCATCAGTTATTAGGAGCACTTCCTTATGGCACCTTCTTCTTTTGTACCGTGTGCCCACTCCTACAATAGCCTTCTAAAGCTGCAGTATGAATGAATGATGAAATAAATAAATAAATAAATAAATAAATAAATAAATAAATAAATAAATAAATAAATAAATAAATAAATAAATAAATAAATAAATACGCGGCCTAAACACTAGAGTCATCTGTCTTTCTCTCTCTCTCTCTCTTTTTTATCTTTTATCTTTTCGACGATGCAAATGATCACGCACGCAAACGCACATTTTGTAACGTCGTTGTAAATACCATCTAATCATGTTTTTTTTTCGTCTTTTTTATTTTTGTTTGCAGCTTCCTCGAAAATTCAAGTCTGTTTTGGTTTGAAGCCTCGGATAATTGCCGTCGATGGACAGCACCGGCACAGGCGAACATAGAAGTGGACGAAGAGGAAGAATGAATGAATGAATAAACTTTTATTTCCCTTTTTAAGAAAGGGAAGGGGCTGGAGGGTAGAGAGGGAGGTCTACGTGCTCCAATCTCAGCAGGCGTCCGTCACCACCTATATGTGGCTAGACGTCCGTCTACCAGTCATGGTAGGCCTCCGCTACCTCCTCAGCCCACCTTAGGACTCGGTCTTGTAAGGGTGGGATCGGAGCTGCGCAGGGCAGTCTCCCACAACTCCTCGCTACTAAATAATGGTTTGAGGGTGCGGGGGTGGGGGGGGGGGGGAGAGAGAGAGAGATGGAGATTTGATGGGGCATTGTCCACATGATATGGGAGAGATCTGCTGTCTGGACAGGGCAGAAGCGACACTCGGGTGTCGGGTATGTGACGGGAAAGAATACGTGCAAAGTGCGCGGGGTAAGAAAAGTGCGAGTTTGCAGTTTGCGCCACACTATTTCTCTCTGGCGCGTGCCAGACACAGAGAGAGATGGCTGCATTAGCCGTTGGTGTCTGTAATGTGTGCAAATTCCATGGAATGTGATGAGTGCGTCTTTGTTTGTGTATTGTTGGGAGTCATTAGGTTCTAGAGTTTGGCCTACATTTGCGGCCACTCGGTCCGTGAATCCTCGAGCAGTGGTATGCGCCATTTTGTTGCCTTGGAGTCCTTGATGTGCTGGAGTCCAGATGAGAGCGTTGTCGTTTTCTGGTGAGTGAGCGACAAGTAGAGAGTGCGCGAGGTCGGTAAGGCGGCGGCACTCTTGAAAATGTTTTCGCATATTTAATTCAAAATGCCTTCTCGCGATCAAGTCATATAACATCCACCGAGTGCTTTGCATACTGTCACGTGGGCATATGTTCCATGACCTTGTTCGACGTGTAGACACCGGACTGTCACGTCTCTTTATTGTAACGTCAAGTCCTTACCTCATTCTTACGGAAATGGCTTTTTACAGAGTACGTGCATCACAAGAACACCAATAAAACTTTATTGAAGAATGTTCCCGGCTAAGACCCAAAGTGATTGGTCGCAAGACTGATGACTGCTGAGTGCGAGGCAGTGGATGTAAGCCCCCTTCCCCCCGTTCCCCTTACATTTGTAATACCCCACTGGAGCGTTTAAAGGAAAATAAAATGATGGTGGTGATTATGTGAACATTGTCGTAGATAGGCAGCGGCGTGATATCGTCTGCTAGTCTGTCTAGTTGTTGACCTCGGTTGCCCCGAGCCTGCGGTCGAAGATTACGAGGCCCGCGGCAGGGTAAGTCCACGTCCGAGAGCTGGGTGCATGGTGCTCAGTGGATCTCGGCCTGTGAATAGGACTTGGGACTGAGGACAACTTCTGCAATAACAGTCAAACAAGGACGCCGCGTACAACGCAGCAGATAGTCAAAACCTCTTCGGGCCCTTGGTATCCGATTAATCAGGTATCTTGCCTTCATTTTTTTCCCTCAAATGAACTCGGAAGCGATTAGGTTTAATATTCGTGACGGATAATAATTCAGATGCAGGCGGAATTGTATGGCAGCCATAGCCGTAAGCTTTTGTGAAATTCGACCTCAGTTCGACATAAACCGCTGTGTCATCACGGACGACACCTGTGAAATGTGATACCGCAAGTTGGCACGAAAAAAAAAAAAAAAATGCAGCACCAGGCAGGCCCACGCATACCACTAAGAAAACGTGTGCCGTATTCTCTCACATTCAGCGTAGGTAAGATAATGCACTGCAGGGTACTCGCCCGCCTCACAATAGTGTTGTGAATCACAAGAGAACGAAGGGTAACTTATTGCAAAGTGATCTACGTGCAGTCGTATGATAGTGCGATGTGCGGACAACTGAAATCGAGCTCTTCGACATGCAATGTGTTTAGTTATGCAAATGAAAGCTTGCCAGCGAGTCACGTTCTCTGCAGTGAAGGTTTGAAAGGCAGCACGAGTCACAAGTACGTAGATATTATTTTTAAAAGTGTTCTATTTTGGAACGACCACGTTGGCAATACATTACCGAAAGCTAATGCCGGTATAATGTACCTGAAGAAGTTATTAGTCTTGATATCTGCCTTTGATGTTTTTTTCTTTGTCAATTTGACCGTAGCTGCTGCGCGTGTCCGTCTTACAGATGCTATACGTCTTGCAGGTGAGGTATGGTTACTTGAGACAGGAAACTCCGGTTCCCTGTGTAAGTTAATGGTGATACGGCACGTATATATGGCCAATGCTAAATGAATTGAAGGGCGGGAACGTACGGCAATACGCGAAAAGTAGTGTACATTAGCTTTGCGCAAAGAAAACTGTTTTGATTTCTTAGGCAAGTAGTATCGTATTTTTATGGAGTTGTAATTGATAAATATTCTGCAATGAAGATGTTCGGTGTTTCGATGGACACTTTGAGCGACGTTGCAAATTGGACGTTATCCCGATGTTTAGCATCTCCTTTAGCGACCCTTCTTGGCAAATAAATAAATAAACAAACGCGGACTATTGAATTCCTGAGGGGGTTGACATTTTACGGATACAACGAGGTCAGGACAAAGCGTAGTGCTGCAGTCATCGCGTACAGCGCTGTAGGTCATTCCACAGAGTTTCAAACAAAAACTGTAGGAAACTCTATGAGTCGATCAGTCTAATCAGTGCCGAATAAAAGCTATCGTGACGGAAACGCCCAACTTCAACCAACACAGAAGAACCTAATTGAGGAGCCGCAGCGCCATGAAGGCAAGAGGACGCGGCCCTCGATCGCATAGATCGCGCAGGAAGCAACTGGTCGAAGTCGTCGTTGATTGCAGCCACGAAAAGAACCGCGAGCACACGTGCTCCATCGCGAGTGGCTCCGGCGCGACGTGACCCGGGTGCAAGAGCGGCTAGAGCGCGCCGAGTGCATTGTGCATCGCACGTACGACTCGTCGCAATTTTCGCTCTCACGCTTTCGTGGCCACGCGGGGGCGAGCATTGGTCACATGTATAGTCCTTTCATCTTCTCGAGCCGATAGCTCGTTCGTACACTGAGTGTATCGCCGAGTAGATGCGCGGGAGAGGGCGAAGTGTGGGAAGCTTTGCGACGGGCTGAGCAGTCTGCGATCTATCGATTTACTCATTCTCGTGAGTCCTGTTGCTGCATTATATTACACTGCGCCATCGATCCTTTTCAGTGTTAACTCAGAAGCAATTACGTAAAATATTTACCCCGAACATGAAGCTAAACGCGTGCAGAACTACACGGAAATGATGTAATCATATTCTTGCAGGCGGCTTTTACGAAAATCGGTACAAACTTGATCTAGACCGTCCCGTTGTCACAGCACTCGGGAAGTTTGTTTGGGATGCTGTGAGAATAATGAAAATATGGGATGCATCATAAACGTCTCAATCCATTCCCCGACGTTACATCTTCGTTTTTGTATTCAGTCAGAGAAAGGGACTTGTTACGACAATGAACGGCGCCAGGCAGTCACTTTCTCGACGCGCATGGAGATAATGCTTTTAGCATCTTGCTGTGGTGTTAAAAATCCGAGGACATCTTAGCATTTCTTGTGAGTTGTCCAATTTTCCAATTAATGTCCAATTGAGCGCCGCTAAGCGGACAAATTTGACGTCAATCCGAGCATTTGTTGACGTGTTTTTACTCTGCGGCGTCGGCCATTTTTGGTACCATCCTTCGGTCACGCCGGCGCCGACGGATTTTCGCGTAATGGGGCATATAATGCTTTCGCATTCATAAAAACCTAGGAATAACCAAACAAACGAACCAATCCCAGATGACAAAATGTCAACGGGTTTGACCTTCTAGGGTTGAATGCCCTTTGAAATAACGCTCTGGAAAACAATCTTCTTTCTGGGGTTTTACGTGCCAAAACCAGTTCTGACTATGAGGCACGCCGTAGTAGAGGGCTCCGGATTAATTTTGACTACCCGGGGTTCTTTAACGTGCACTACAACGCAAGCACACAGGCCTTTTTGCATTTCGCCTCCATCGAAATGCGGCCGCCGCGGCCGGAATTTCATCCTTCTCAACGCCTTATAGCTAACTGAGGCACCGCTGCGGGTTGCTCTGGAAAACAAATTATCGCGCTGAGCGTTGCTCACGTGACTAAACGGCTATGTAAGAGCATTGGCCGTGAGTTGGCTTTTGAGGTAGAGATATGGAAAGTTCTTTTGCTGAACGGAGTAACTTGACCCTATTCGCAACCGCCGTCAGCTGGGCAGCGCACAGAAACCCACGCTCTGCTCCCGCGCCCAGTGGTCACGCCTTGATTGCGCACAAATATCACTGTTGACCCGGTGCCCCAGCAGGAGTTCACGGAAACATTCGGAAATGCTATTCCGGCCACCGTTTAGAATTGCGCCATTTTGTGCAATTCCGCCACTCTGATAGCTTGATCCTGCTATAGAGATGGCGCTAGCCGCTCTCTCAGCCAGTCGGCGCTGACGAATTAAACAATATGGATGAACTTGAAATCGACCTGCTCGCGTCTTCATGCAAACGAAGCTACATATATATTTGTTGATCTATTCCTTTGACACGTTTAGTTCTGCTTTTGCCCGTTTTCGCGACGGAAGTTCTCAAGACTTTCGAGTGGTTCGTCTTACTCCATGGCAGTAAACATAGGTAGGTATATACGTTCGCTACGGCATCAATTAGCGCGCGCGATGCGGTCGCGATATAATGCTTGTAAAACGTGTGCAGCACTGTGAGTACACGCGGCTCTACTCTGTTGAAAACGTCAGTCGGACAAGAAATTGTGCACTAATCATCGGCGATGATTGCTTAATGCAAGCGAAGAGCCGAACTTGAAAGCTATTCGCTTTAATGAAGGAATGATGCGAGTGAAGGCCTATATTTGTTACACTGAGGCCAGTTAGGTGCCGTTTGTTGTTTCATTGCGTAGTTCAGTACAGAGAAGAGCCGTTAACCAGCAGGGATGCCGGAGCTCCCATCTGCAGTTGTCACGGGGGCAGATGGCGGCGGTAAAAGATGAGGGCTCTCCTTCCCGACCGCCCCGCCACGGCACCTGGAGCTTCAGACACGCCAAAGCTTTCACGCAACAGCAGGTGCCGGTAGGCTCGGCTCTACGCTGACACGTGCAACTCGGAGACCATGTTATGAAGGCACGACGTCTACAATGTAGCCAAGCCAATTAACCTTCGCATTGTCGCCCATTTCCTATTTTTACAATTTCCGCAACAGCCCTGAATGTATGTTTAACAAATTATGACGAATTATTTGTTTATTTTATCGATGTAAGTGCCCCATCTAGAACTCATAAGTTTGTGAGAATTGAGTTAACACCGAAGTTTTTTAATGAGAAAACATTATATGCCCCTTGAATCGGAAAATCCGGCTTCCGGCGTTAACATCCGATGGTACCAAAATCCACCCACCCATCCTTCAAAATTGACTTTGCCGAATTCGAGCACATGACCAAGTGATCACGTCATCTGACTTAGTCACGAGACGAAGCAAGAACCTTAAGTTGCAAGGTTACATGACCAAGTGATTTCACGTCATGTGACAATGTCACGTGACGTGGATGTCGAAATAATGTGGACGTCGATATAGTCGACACGCTCAGAATGCTTTCGCACTGAATGCACATAAGGAGACTTGTGTACCTCTGTAGCTTTTTTTTTAAAATTTCATATATTCGCTGTTAGAGTTCGCCGATGAACGCGCTCAGCAATTCGGTTGCGCGAGACAGCACTCGCTCTTAGCATGCTCGCCTGTGTATAAGTCTATACCACCAATCACCAACAACCAATGGCCACGAAAACGGGCGAAGGTGTCAAAGAAAGCTATCATTTTGAAAACTCTTCCTGCCGGGTCTTAGCTTGGCACTGATGTTCCCAGCCATGCAGCGCTGGTGGCTATAGGATCAAAGCGCGGTGGCTTGCTCGAAGCGATGTAGCGCATCGCGCGTCTGCACTTTGTGGGTCATATGCCCTCTTGGAGTTCGGGATGCTCGTGGCCCGTTTTGGTCTTGAAGGGCGCTGACACTCGTGAAGTGTGCTGCGGGCGTCGTTATAATTACCGTGGTTCTTCGATCGGGAGCGAGTGAGATGAGCAAATATTCGGCATGGCGATTTTTTTTCTCTCCCTTTCTTTAGATGTCGTGCAAACATTGCTGAGTGAGGACGAATATCGATGCGCGCATGTAAATGTAAGCTTTCCGCACGAGAATTAGCTCCTGTCATGACGTGCAGAGACCCGGCAGAAATGAACTCGTTAAAGTAAGTAAACTCGTCAAAGCTTATCTAGAGATATATACTATAGGTAGAGTGCGTATGGCGAAAGCTCTCCACTTTCCGGAAGCTGTGCTTATCACTTAGCGGAAGGCTGCGAGAAAAAAATTCCTTTTTAATGCATTAGCATTAGGAGTGGCAAAGCAGAAACAAAAAATTCAGAGCCCTTCCATTACTGCGAAGATGGAAGCCAGCGAAGCTGTGACTATGGTGGGTCTGCTATAATGAATATTTCTATAGTGAACTTATATATTATCATTACTGACTATAATATTGAGCGACTTCGGCATGTTCGTCAAAGAGCAAGGACACCGGCGTCTTGTTTTCGTCCGGCGCGATGGCTTTTGCTGACGTTTGGTGCGCCAAGTCCATCCCATCGTCATAGACTAGCGTATGAGCCACAGCATTCATAGCAGCGGCACGCTGCACGGCATCGTCAGGATCCTGGAAGATGTGGTTAAACGAGGTTCCGTCTCATAGCGAGTCCAAAGGGCAACTGCTGATAACAGCGCTAGCGCGATCTCTATGTCACGAGACAAAGGGGCACAACGATTGGTGGGACGTGTCGCCGCCGAGTATCGCGACGCTTGTGAAAGAGCCATCGGCAGTGGCGAGGGGTATAGCAATCGGTCATCCATCATCCGTTTTGACACCTGTGCTAAGGCACAGCAGGCGGGAAACCGCCACGCGCATGGAGCCGAAAATTGTTCATCTACTTCCGGTATATCTATCTACTGCCGTTGCCGGACGCGATCTCCTGGAACCTAGCCTATAACAGCTTCGCTGTAAAGAAGTGTGTCTGCGAAGTGTAGGAAGCCGGTCACACACACACACACAACTCCGTGTGTGTGTCTTACCTATCATGCCCCAATATTGAAAAATATATTTTTCAATATTGGGGCATGAACAACCAATGATCGGTCTTTCACAGCGTTTTTCGAAGTTTGTACAAAAACAGTATACAGAAAGGTGTTTTTGCAACGTTAATTGTTATATGCCACATGAGAGCAATTGAACGTCATATTCCACACTGCATTTAATTCTTCTCAAAATGAACTCGGAATCGATTACAAAAAATTTTCATTACGCATGTGAAGTCCGATGATTGTGGAGCTGCATGAGAGAGGTTTAACCACATTCTTCCCGCCAGCTTTCGATAAAATTGACATTGAATTGGTATAGATTGTTTCGTCATCATAGACGGCGGAAAGCACCCGTTAAGTGCCTTTCGAATAGCCAGTTCACATGAAGATACAGGATAGACGTACTATAGCTGCAACGTGGCAATAACCCAACACGCGATGTTCAGCCTTCGTGTTTCGGCAACGAATAGTGGGTTTCGCCTTAACGTACATACATGGGCAGACGATGTTTTAGTCCTCGTACATGGGTTGCCGCTTTTACACCTGACCATCGTGGTCAGAAAAAAAAAGAGGTTTTTCATGTTCGTAACGTACTAAAGAGTGAGCATTAAGGTCCAGCTTGAAAAATGATTTTGTTCCTGAGCTATCTTAGGGTCTCCGAAGGATATACGAATTTCTTGTTAAAAGAGTACTCGCGCTAAGGTGTACATGTATCTAGAATGCCAGCGATACCAAAGGGGCAGCTAAGTTTGGAAAAAGTAAGAGTGGGTCAGTGGTCATAGTAGGCCGGCCACAATGGTACGTTTACTTTGTTTCCCTTTAGGTGTCATGTTATCAGAAGAAAAAATTATAATGCACGATGCATTACGGCGACACCAAGGCTTTATGTGAAAATTGTGTTCCGAGAAAGTTATATTTGTGCAGCCACGGTGATGATTTATGCCAACCTACGCTAAATATATTTGATTCAGTAGAGATAACAGGCAGTCATAGACACATAGGGTAATCAAGGAGGACAGGAGGTATACGAGAATATCTTGGCAAATATCTACAAGGATTCCACAGCTAGCTTGGTTCTCCACAAGAAAAGTAGAAAGTTACGTATCAAGAAAGGGGTCAGGCAAGGAGACACAATCTCTCCAATGCTATTCACTGCATGCTTAGAAGAAGTATTCAAGCTCTTAGACTGGGAAGACTTAGGAGTGAGGATCAAAGGCGAATATCTCAGCAACCTTCGGTTTGCAGATGACATTGTCCTATTCAGCAACAATGGATACGAATTACAACAAATGATTGAGGACCTTAATCGAGAAAGTTTAAGAATTGGGTTGAAGATGAATATGCAGAAGATAATGTTGAATAGCCTGGCAAGGGAACAAGAATTCAGGATCACCAGTCAGCCTCTAGTGTCTGTAAAGGAGTACGTTTATCTAGGTCAATCACTCACAGGGGACCCTCATCATGAGAAGGAAACTTACAGAAGAATAAAATTGGGCTGGAGTGCATACGGCAGGCATTGCCAAATCCTGACTATAGGAACTTACCACTGTCGTTGATAAGAAAAGTGTACAATCATTGCATTGTACCGGTGCTAACATATGAGGCAGAAACTTGGAGGTTAACAAAGAATCTCTAGAACAAGTTAAGGACCGCGCAAAGAGCGATGGAACGAAAAATGCTAGGCCTAACGTTAAGAGACAGGAAGAGAGCGGTCTAGTTCAGAGAGCAAATGGGGTTAGCCGATATTCTAGTTGACTTTAAGAGGAAAAAATGGAGCTGGGTAGTCCAATGTAATGCGTAGGATGGATAACCGGTGGATCATTCGAGTTACAGAATAGATACCAAGAGAAGGGAAGCGCAGTCGAGGACGGCAGAAAACTAGATGAGGTGATGAAGTTGGGAAATTTGCAGGCGCAAGTTGGAATCAGCTAGCGCAAGACAGGGGTAATGGAGATCGCAGGGAGAGGCCTTCGTACTGCAGTGAACATACATATGGGCTCATGATGATGATGATGATGACGCTAAGTATATAAGCCGAAGCTTCCACATGTCGGCCTTCCCATGACGGAGTTCAAATAGATGGGGGCTTCGTTTTTCTCTCTTGGTAGCACTGTAAGCGACTGTGATGCTAATAATCACAAGGTTGAAATAGCCTCGCAGAGGGCTACCTTTCAACGCACACTGCACAACGCAATTGATTGATAATACTTTACGCAACCTTGTATTATCAATCAATCAATCCATCCATCAATCAATCAATAAGGTCAATGTTTATCGAATGGATTGAAAATGGTCCTTGCGTCGCGTCCTGTTTCCATTGTAACGGCATACGAAGCCAACGACAGGCGCGAAGTACAAGAAAACAACGTAGTCGACTTGCTCGAACAATCTAAAGCAGGCAGCATGAAAGGAATAGTCCAGACCAGGTGGCTTCTTTTTTCATCTATTTTGACGCTCCGTCACAACATGACTGAATCTTACAGTGTCCTGAATAGCACCCCAGAACAGCACCGCGGATAGATTTCAGAATTAATTATTTGATTACCGCTACAAGTGGAAATCCATGTAAATATAGTAAACGACATTCCCCGAGGAGGTATGAGCTAATTATTTTACATAACGTGCGCATATTTTTCTGGGCTTTATTTTAAGAATACGAACGCGGCACTGCAGCTGCTTATTTCGGAGTTGGGCCTGGTCAGTCACCTAATGTCTTTTCAGTTTAAGCGTCATTACACTCACGAAGGCTTATTTTTAATATGAAACGACCAGTTAGACCTATAATAGGGCTAAAAAAAAGACAACTGCGCGTCTGAAGCCATGTACCGCCTGTGAAATAAATCTCCTTTTTTACTAGTACAGCGTCTTCAGGAATGGAGGCGTACAAACAAGCAAACAAACAAACAAACAAACAAACAAACAAACAAACAAACAAACAAACAAACAAACAAACAAACAAACAAACAAACAAACAAACAAACAAACAAACAAACAAACAAACAAACAAACAAACAAACAAACAAACAAACAAACAAACAAACAAACAAACAAACAAACAAACAAACAAACAAACAAACAAACAAACAAACAAACAAACAAACAACAAACAAACAAACAAACAAACAAACAAACAAACAAACAAACAAACAAACAAACAAAACAAACGAACGAACGAACGAACGAACAAACAAACAAACAAACAAACAAACAAACAAACAAACAAACAAACAAACAGAAGAGCGCCAACATGAGCTGGTTGACACACGTTGCAGCCAAACAGAATAACAGCGCATAGGACAAATGAAAGGAACGGACAAGAGCGTAATGCTGTGCTATTGACACATCGTTAAATAAGTGCAGAGTACTAAGACATTGTTGGAACCAGTGTGCACGCGAAATATACGAGGTTTTTGTTTTCTTCGACAGGAAAGGTCACATCTGAGCGAGCGAGTCGTGTGGTGTCCCGCTACTCTTCAATGAAATGTCGTCTATCACGTGTACGATAGACGCCTATGTTATTGCTCTTTTTAATTCTTTCTATTTCACATGCCTGTCTCCTCATCTCTCCTTTGTATATTGCCTTGTGCACAAGGAAAACTTGGTTGACAGTCAGCGCTTCGTCCGCACATTCCGCTCATTTCCACGCGCGCGCTGTTACTCCATTTAGCTAAAACAAACTTCGCGCGGCTTATACAAGGTGACCGCGCCTTTCGGCATACGGGTTAATGGCACCGAAGCGCTGCTCACGTCGGTCCAATTTCCGGACCTTTTGTCTTGTGACCACTGCAAACACGGGCGAGCCATACGCCTTCACAGGTGCTGGCAGCCACAGTGCCACGAATGCACATAAACTACGCTTCGAAACAAACCCAAATGCTGCGCATAGAAATTTGCTTCCTCTGTGGTTGATGATATACTTCTTGAGGTATACCAAGACACGTTCTGGGGGCTTGGGCTTGCACACTCCTAAGTCTGGGGATATTCCTCGTGCAGAGTTCATCGTCATCGCATTTATGCAAACTCCACGTGCCTTCCTCATTAGAATGGCCGGAGTTTCGCGTGCGACGCATGCAGCTGCAATTAGGCATTCACGCACTTTATCTGAGTCGGTCCGTGCTACAGTGACGATGCGTCGTGAACAGTGCTTAACATAACGGGGAATCGTCTGCTATCAGGACAGAAACTTCTATATGCCAGTAGACCCAAAGGAAGCCAGTGCTGCTCAAGTTTCTCAAGTTTTCGCGTCTGCATAGCAGCCTTTAAGATCGCGTTACGTGCTACCGCTGGATATAGTGCATGTGGTTTATTTCGTTTGGTACTCTTTCTTTCTCTCCCTTCACGCTATTTTTCTCTTTTTACCCCCTTTTCTCCGTGTAGGGTAGCCATACATAAGTATTTCTGTTTAACCTCTCTGTCTTTCTATACATCCACTCTCTCTCTTCCCTCTCAATCCACAACATCCGACAATCAGTGTCAGCATATCCGATGACCACGGGATGTCGTTTTGGACATCACTTGCAATCCCATTTTACTTTGAAGGTCCTAGTGAGCTGATTGCATCGATTTACTGAGGATTTACTTCCCTCAAGCTGACCTCCCCACCTTTCTCCCATTAAAAATTCTCTCCCTCTACTGAGGATTATATATCGGCAGAGCGGTGAGAAAAATCGTTTCCTCATAATAGACTGCAATGAGCATCGCCTTTCATGAGACACCGTGGGCAAGATAGCTGGAGCAACGGCTTCACGGTCACCGCGACGCTATCGGCAATCTATAGCCGCAGATTCGAGGGCCGATGGGCAACCGCCAGCCTGGCTCGTCGATTTCATTACGGAGGGCAGTTTTAAATTCTTTTGTGCCAAGCACCGCTAGAGCCAACCACGTTTGACCCCCCCCCCCCCCGCCCCCCACCCCTTTTCCCCCTTAATGCTCTACCTCGCTATAGCTTCGAGAAGTAATCAATGATACCACCGCCGCATCCGGTGAAATTGAATTCCTTCCTTTTTTAGACGGACACTGGACGGTTTATGTGCCTCAATTCACGGCAACGGCTCTCGAAACCCTTTCTGAGCCCGCTGAAGACAATTTCGCGACGTCTTTAAAAAACAAAGAATACACACACACACACACACACACACACACACACACACACACACACACACACACACACACACACACACACACACACACACACACACACACACACACACACACACACACACACACACACACACACACACACACACACACACACACACACACACACACACACACACACACACACACACACACACACACACACACACACACACACACACACACACACACACACACACACACACACACACACACACACACACACACACACACACACACACACACACACACACACACACACACACACACACACACACACACACACACACACACACACACACACACACACACACACACACACACACACACACACACACACACACACACACACACACACACACACACACACACACACACACACACACACACACACACACACACACACACACACACACGTATATATATATATATATATATATATAGAGAGAGAGAGAGAGAGAGAAAGAGAGAACTGTCAAAAGCTTTGTCATGTGGAGTTTTTCAGTCTCTGGGAAGTTGAATGCTACAGACACCTCCGAGTAATTACAAGTGTTCATTCTGTTCTCTCTCTCTAAAAAAAAAAAAAAAAAAAGAATGGGTGTTGAAAGAAAGTATCCGTTCTCTCATTAGTTTTAGTGCATTGCTGTTTGCCTTCATACTTGCTTTATCTCGCTGCTCCCAACTTTCAAGCCGTCTATTGTGTTCCATTTTAGCTACTGTGCGAATGTCGAATGCTGTTTAATGACGACATCAAATAAATACGTCTTATTCACAACGAACCACTTGCGTTGCTCTAGCTTATTGCTGTACCGTTTGCAGTTAGAATGGGCCGACTTAAACTGACCACTGTTTGCATCGCCCAAGGAGGCTAGTCGCTTCGGGTGATTTCTTTGAGATACCACTTCGAGACTGTTCGTACGTTGGTAATGTAGAAAAACAAATGTCAAGTGTGACAATTTTACAACGCACAAAAATGAAGCAAACGGAAAAATTTTGATACACTTTGTAAACCGTATTTGAATAGGCAGCATCGGAGTTGGGCTCGAGCTAAAGCTTCCTCTAAAATCACAATTTTGAGGCATCAAACTCAGCGCGGTGTATATGACATATACGAACACGTTACAGGGTTAAGGGCCGATTCATCTTGTAGCGGTGTTAGGGTCCGAAGCACCAAAATAAAGTAATTAGGCGCAATTTTACACTCACACATTCACGCGCAGACCCACACGCGCATACACTCAAGAACCCCAAATACAGACACACACAGCTCTCAGTACGAACTGTTTATTCAGCGAATCGAACCCATATTTATACAGGGACGTGTACCTGCGTTTCCCGGTATAACAGTTGGTAGTGAGCGCTGTGTGTTCTTGAGTGATGCGTATGTGGGTATGTGCCTTACTTCACTATGACGATTTACCAACTAACCCAACAGCAAGTTTTACGAAGCACCAAAAGACGCCAAGAACTTGCTTCATCGCTTAGCCAAGTGGGCAGCAACCACGTCTCACGGTAAAAAAAAAAAAAAAAAAAAAAAAAAAGGGGGGGGGGGGGGGGAGAAAGCGAACAGGCATTCGAGCGAGGAAGAAGCGATGTTCTGATAAAGAAAACGCGTCCACGGGAACTTAATGAGCGTGCTTAAACGAGGCAAAGTAAAACGAGACGAAAAGACAGAAAGGAGAGGGCAAGGGGGGGGGGAGAAAACTTGAAGGGTAGCAGAGGTGATGGCTCTACCGCGGTGCTAGCCTTGAGGTTTTCCCGGTTCACGGTTAGTTAGGAAGCCTTCGTTGTCGGGAAACCGCAACAGTGGCACCTCTGTTTGCGTTCGCCTGTTTTTGCCGATGCGTGCTGGTGTTACGTACGCTAGTTAAGAAAACAGTGGCGTTTACCGAAGTGCAGCGCGTGAAGACAAGGAGGCCAGCAGCAAAACAGCGCATTTCAGTGTGTTTTTACCGGATTGACATTAAAAAAGAAGGCGAAACTTACGACAGCCGAGACAGAGAACAGCTTTCAAACTTGTTTGACGCGATCTAGAGTGTCCTTGACTCTGTTCAATGCCAGATCTCGCCTCTCCCTTGTGTGTGCGTGTGTGCGTGTGCGTGTGCGTGTGCGTGTGCGTGTGTGTGTGTGTGTGTGTGTGTGTGTGTGTGTGTGTGTGTGTGTGTGTGTGTGTGTGTGTGTGTGTGTGTGTGTGTGTGTGTGCAGGAGCCTCACATACGCCTCCACATGCCAGAGTTTACAAAGAATGCACAGATGTCGTCAAGAGACGTAAATCGGCTTAGTCTATCGCTTTTACACGATGTGTATTTGGACCACGTTCACATTTGCACGGATGGTTCAGTCACGTCTACCAATTCAACTGCCGCTATCGTTGTTCTGGTCCGTCTGGTCACAGCTAAATTTCGAACGTCCCATGCGACCATGTTTACAGGATCACAAGTTGCCGCTCTTTGTGCTGCTGTTGAATATAGTGAGCGAGAATCACCACGTAATCGGGAAGTGTTCTGTTATTCTAAAGCAGCCCTTCAAGGCCTGCAGGTGGCACTGCATCATGACAATTGTGAATAGATGCTTTAAAACGCAATAGAAATCTACGATCGTGCTCCTGGAAAAGGACGTGATATTATCTTCCAGTGGCTACCTGGTCATTGCGGGATTTTCGGCAACCACATTGCTGGTGAAGCTGCTAGATCAGCCCATGATAACGCCTAGACAGCGATCATACCACTATCAAGAACGGAAGCCCCCAGGGAACTTTAACGCTGGCTCTTTGGAAGACGCCGGAGTATTGAAACCGTCGTTTGTGCATACTTGATCCATCACTCCAGCTGCGATTGCCGCCAAACCACTCCCGGTGTGACACTTCACTACTCTGCTGGCTACGCGATTGGGTGTAACTTTCACAAGCTCATATCCTTCCTCGTTGGAATGGCTGGCTCTCCTATATGCGGCCACTGTAACTGTGAAGAGACCATTGAGCACCTCCTCTGTTACTGCACCCTATTTGACTCTCAATGTCAGCCCCTCCGGGGCGCACTCATCCAGCTGGACGGTCGATCCTCTACAGATACAAAGATTCTGGGTGCTTTCCGGCCCGAACATTATCAACAGAGAAAGCCTACGAGTGCTTTCTCGACATTTCTAAAGTCAATGGACCTGGAAAGTCGCTTGTAGACACCATACGCCTACTACAATGAGAGTCCACTATCTCGCTCTTTTCGCTTTCTCTTTTCGTTTTGTAATCCATCATCCCCTCTCTCCCATGCAGGGTAGCAAACCGGACGTCCTTCTGGTTAACCTACCTGTCTTTCCTTGTTTCTCTCTCTTGGTATAGTTTAGTGTTAAACCAAATAACGCCGTTACCACAAAGCTGGGTCAATTATCAAGCATCATCCTTGTTGCAACAATATTTCCAAAGAGCCGCCAAACTGCGACTGCGAGAGACTGGTGTCCAAAAGCCATGTAAACGAAAGCGAACACATGAGTTCATCTTGCAAACAGTGACACTGTAACATAACGAACGACAACGGGCACACTGACTATGTCAAGTATAGAAAGTACCACACTAGCCAAGAAGCTAAAAAAAAAATACAGTACGAAATACGACCTTAGAGCCTATGATGTCCAGTCGTCAGACCTTTCACAACCGAACATCACATGCTTTATAAGTGTAACTTGGAATTCTTTTTTTTTTCGTTGAATAGCTTGGCTAACGTTAGCGGGGATACATGGTATACATGCCTTGTTTTAAAGCAGTTTTAACCCAACACACTAAATAGTTCTCTCGCAGCGCTTGCAGCCTCGAAATGAGTTTCGACAAACTGTTATTGAAGCTGACATCATTTCTCACAACGCGCCTAATTTGACTTAACGGTTGTAACTTCGCGCGCGCATCACGCTTATTCAGTTCAACTTATTACTTTAAGTAATCCTCCACGCGGTATTACATATCACCCCGTATACAGGTCAACGGACTCAGAAATGTTTTCCCCATGCCATCTCGCTTCGCGTTTCGTCAATTGGTTGGCATACCTTCTTGGAAATTCATAATGCCATCATGTTAGAAGGCACCAGTTTTATTACCTAAACGAAAGCTGATGCGGATAATACACTGAGAACTCTATTGACAAAAAGAAAAAAAAAAGCGCGACATGGACGATGACTTCTGCCTCTTGTACGGGATAAAAGTTTGTCGAACAAGACGCGAGTAATCGCTAAGGTGGTTCGTATTTTTACCGGAAGCTCGAGACACAAAGTGTCCCATTTGCCTCTCGAATTTCTTTGACTATCAAGTATTGAATAAGCCATTTTTTGGGGGCCATTATCAGTGCGAAGCCGACTACGAGCAGGTGGATTGACAGGGCGGAAGCGAAAGCTTCCGAAAGCGTCCCAGCCAGTCCCGGTTAAGCTTCTTGCACGCCATCCAACAGCTGCAGCAGGCGAACGTTTTTCCGCTAATCTCGACGGCACTAACCCAAGCGGCCGGCGCTAATGAACACGCTGTGGCTGTGCTTCTTATCGGCTCGGCTTTGACTCGGCTCTTCTAGCCAAGTTGAGTGCCTTCCCTGCCTTTGAATGCGTGCGCGCCTCGCACCGGTCTCGCCGAAGCAGCGGCAGCGCTCGGCGCTAATTGGGCAAGTCGACGCCTCTGAACTTTTTCGCCGTCCTCCCGAGTTCGTTCGTGTTTCACCGCGCGCCGCGGTAGACAAAGCGGCGGACAAGCTGTACCCAGCGCAGTAGAGAGTTAACCGCGCCCAACTAGGAAGTGTGTTCGTGACGTCGTGTTTGCCACACCCGTCTGCCGGGATCATTAATTAACGCACACTGGTGGACCGCTCGGGCCGACGCGTATGCTTAGTCGTGTTGATGAATGACGCGCTCGAAATTCCGCGTCGTCTATAGCAGAAGGTTGTAGCTGGGTTTGTATTTAGGCGCGCGGTGTACCTTAAACCATTAGTTACCGGATCATCACTTCAGATGTACTCGATCTTCGGTTTTAACAGAACGCTTTACTGGCTTAGCTGGTTGGCACTTTCAGGTTTAACAAGCGCCCGTGCACCTTGGACAAGTGCTTGGATGAATGACTTTTTTTCTTGCTTAAGTCTGAATGATATACGTTTTGTAATTTCGCTAAGTTCATTCTCGATTGCAATGTTTTTACGAAATTAAATTGAATCGAGAAGTCTATAGACACTTATAAAACAGAAGGTTGTAGCTGGGTACGGACCACGGGTTCCGAGAAAACGCTAAATAACCGAGCAGCCTTTTAGCCATGCAGTAAACCGCATGACAATGTGCATATACAGTAGAGGCTGGAAATGGGAATAAGGCTGCGTTTTGACTGCGGAGATATTAGTCTTTCAGATCCCTTGTTTCGTAAACTTTTTTTGGGATCGTCATCAAGAACAAATCCACGACGTCAGAGTTGGTTGCAAACTTATGGCGGCTGACCACCGACTTTTGCGCCTCTTCGGTTGCCGGGCTTCCAATTATGGCATAGAGAAACCGTTTCGGTGTTGAGAGAGTGTGATTTACCGATGCCGGCTAACTTAATACTCCTCTTTTTTAGTGTTGCTTTGGGTTATCCCAAAGACAACGCTGTGACCAATATTAGAGCGTCCTTTTGCCCTATTATACGCTATCGCAATTATTAAACGAGAAATGAATCAATAAGAGGGCAAGACACGCGTAGAAGGAAATAGATAGATAAACAAATCGCAGGGGGAAGTGCAGAAGGAGGTACGGGTGCATGACGTACTGCGTAAGCGAAGCTGCGCTGTAAAAGTTAGCAGCGGGAATTCATCGTTGGGGTGCCTTAAGGGCAGTTTCACTGTACTGTTCTCTAGTTACACGTGAAGACATTGTACAAGGAGATTTCAAGCCGTGCCACAGTGCGTTTGTTGGGCAAGCATTTGCCTTTAGGTACGATCGTCCGCACTTCTGGCTAGAACGCTCGAGCTCGTGGCTCCAGAGCCGAACAATAACACGGCAGCTACCAAGTTCAAGGTACCGTTTTGCCTGCGCATCGTTGCGGCTTCCAGTGTCACAAGCGCTGTTCTTGAAACCGGCTAACAACTGACAGACATAAATCTCGTCTCATCGCACGCAGCGCACCTAGTCAGTGTTCCAGACAGAAGTCTGTATACGGATCTACCTAAGGCGAGTAGATGCCATGGCACCAAGTCGCTTCACGGGGTTTATGTTGCTGGGAAACCAACAGTTAACTTCATCACGGAACTCATTGGAACTCTCACGGAGGCCTTCTCACATGGTCGCACTCACATGAGTGAAAGCGAACAGACTACTTATGACTGCAAGAAGACAGCACAAGAAGTCCAACAGCACCAATGCTCCACTGATCATACAGGCCCGATTTATTTTAGGGCCGGCAGAAGTCCTTAAGTTCCGCTGACATTGCAGTGAGTATACGTAAAGTTATAGCGAGGGGCATTTGGTTTTCATTTGAAGTTAGTCATCGATCACTTTCAAGCTGAGATTTTGTACGCGATAGCTTAATACTGTTAGTCTCTTTCGAGAAGCAGACAGATGCCGTGAGACGACCAACAATTTACACCCAAATTCATCGTCGGCGCCTACTTCCTGGAGCAACATATAGGGCAACACCCAAATTGTTTTTAAGAAGCCGCAGTGATCAAGCACACGTGTCACGCGTAAAAACGTTTAATAAAACAAACATCTTTATGGGGAAAGCTTCTTGTAACAGATTAACCTGTCAGGTTAGAATCCACACCTCATGATTACCGCATTTTCTTGATTATAACGCGTACTTTGTTTCCCCAGAAAGAATAATTAAAATATAACAAGAGCGTTCGAGTCCATTAATAAACCAGAACTGCAATCGGTGGTGCTCAAATCCCACCCCAGTCTCGAATCCCACTTTCTAATCTCGAATACCATATTTTGCGTCCCTGCGGGTGGCGGAAGCTTGTCACCATAGGAAACCGCCCAGAGCTGGTGTCCAAATCGCACTGCCAGCAACTTGGGTGTTTAAAATTTTTCTTTTCCACAACAATCAAGGATATTGCATTTCTTTAAGTACGAAAATCGGGGTGTGCCTTGCCGTCGCTGCATTTTCCATTCCTGCCCACAGACAAGTGGGTGCGCCTTACAACCGAGGGCGCGTTGAAAGCGAGTAAATACGGCAAACATTGTATGCAAGCAAATGCGGTGTTCCCTCTCGCGTTGCTCGCGACTGTATATGTAAATGCTGTTGGAATTAAAGAGCACACTGTTGGGCGACCACGCGAAATACGTGTGATCTCGAGCAGCTGTGTGTCGTCTTCGACCTATACTGCACGAAAAAAAAAGTTTACGAATAAATAGTAAGCCGCGGGAAAGCGGGGCCCCCTTGCAGAAGCGAAGAAAAACGATAGCCCATAACGTTCACCCGCCGCTGCACCCTGTATTACATCGACGATGGTTTCGCGGGCGACCCAGAGCCCCCAGGAAATGCTTTTAGAATCGATGAAGAGCGCAGCGCGGCTCACCGTTCGAAGCGTGAGATGATCGACAATGGGGCCACGCGTGCGGACACTTCGCGCCGCTCTCGATATCGCCGGCTGCGGGCACGGAGAAGCCATCAAAAGAAGACCAGTAGTTGTAGTACGAAAAAGAACATTAGCGTGAAAAGAGAGAATTGGAACGGGAAAGTTTGGAGCACCGCGGAGAGGGCGTGATTGAAGGTTGACCGATATCTGACTCGACCGGAGGGTTTTCAAACACCGGCGCGCGGAAGAAGAAAAAAAAAAAAAGAAACCCTCTAGGTGCAGGTCTTTGCCGCGCTTAGGTTCCGCTATGGGGCGCGTACGATTTTTGTTCATATTATATTTTCTTTGACATATCATTTACCTGGGAAAAGGGGCGCTGGGGTTGGGGGGATGGGCGGGGGAGGCATAAGGGGTGTGGGCTCTTTTCAAACGGGAATTAGACGGATCGAAATTTATAGATTTCTGTAAAACTGGTCGGCATCGATGTTAAGTGTAGATAAAATTGCGGAGAAGAGCTCTTGCGAAGAGGAATAGCTCTTTGAGAAATGTGCACACAACGCGATGTTAAGGATTCCTGGAGCGCGTATAATAGACACCGAGAGGAGAAAAACAAGAAAAATAAAACGCAACGCACGGATGACCCCTTCCGTGGGCATCCGCGGTAGCGGTCGGAAACAAGGAAGAAAATATGGCTGGCAGACTTCTGAGACCTTGCAGAATCGCAAGCCATGTTATCAAGGTGACCTGTGAAATGTATGTACGATCGGTGAAATTTAAGGGATTCTTTTCGTCATTGTAGAACGGCACATTCCTATTTACCCAAGTTGGCATCAAAGAAGTTCACTTAAGAGCGGCACAAGCATAGTTGAACATGCCCCAGCGTATCTTATAGGTCGTGTGTCGCTTTGTGTAGTTAAACCCATGATTTATTTCAATAAATTTATTAAGAGATAAAGACAGGCTGAGCACGAACGCGAAGTGTTTTCCCGGCAAATAGGTGTTCCCGGTCCCTGCGTAACTTTTTTGTCAGTCCTCGTGCGCCCTTCTGATTGCCACCGCGCGATAAGCCGAGCAACAGCTGTCGCTACAAGATTTCTACGAGATATCATTCGCTCCAGGAAGAAGCGTTCTAAATGGCTCCGACGGCATTTTGGCAATTTGCCCTTCGATGTTCCCAACATACTCACAATATTAAAGCTCCCCCAGCGTGTTTTCCGTAAGGCGTACTTTATTTCTACAAAATTTCATCTTGACGTACCTAGCAGTTCGCAAACGGCAAACGTTTTAGTACCCTGAAGAGCGTCGAGAGCCCGAATTAGCACAATATTGTTTATTTGCTATGAGACTCCCAAAGCACCTACAACTTTGAAACTTGTCCTGGATGTTTTCCAAATATAACACTTTATTTCTACTTAGTTTAACCTTGCTACACACGATGGTTCTGAGACGACGCACTGTACAGAACTCCGATGCTCACTTAACAGAACTTCTCTAATTTTGCACAACGCCCCCTTATTCCCTCACAAGCTTTCAATTTGTCCCATACAATAACCTTGACGTACCCAATATCCTCTCCATATATCATGGCGCCTGGATTAAACGGTTCTGTCGCCGAGTTTTTCTCGCCAAACTGGATGTTTTCCAGTGGATATCACCTACCACATATCACTGTAGTAACAGCTTCACTGTAGAAAACGAAGTTATCATGTTGTACAAGATAAAAAGAACATTGCGGCAGAACCCATCTCACACGTCGACGGCAATGCGTTTAGTATTGAATCAATATAGCGACAAAAACGTATTGCCACCGTCGAAACCAGTTATGAACGAGGCGCACACAGCAGCGAGACTCGTCTTTCGCGCTTCTCCAAGAACATGCACTCGGCGCCCTCTAGCGCCACCTCCGCAAAGCCTGCGCGTGACCTCCGAAATGCGCGTGGCGCGCCGGTGCGTGCGAACTCTTAGAATGGTTCCCTTGCTTGCCGCAAACTCAGTGGCACATACCCAAATTGGTGAGAGGTTCATTGTGAAGCGTGGAACACGCCCAATGATCGATATGGTGGCGAACAGGTTCATTGGAGACCAGCACAGAGCGAGTGGGACGCACCCCGTGCACCAAGTCGGTCGGTCGGCGTCAAAGGGTTTCTTCGAAGAGCGGTGCTTAACCCTAGTCCCACATCGACAGTGTTCCACGTCGGCGTGAAAAAGCGTCGTTGAAGAAAGGTGCGTATGCACACATTGGCACATACTCAGTGAGCGAAGTTGATCCTCCGACGGTTGGTTTCGAACCCTGTTGGCCTCAGCACAGCAGCTCGGTGCGCTAATCATTTGACCACGAACTACAATGTAAAGAGACCCAGGTAGACGAAAAACGGTAGGAGACAAACATAGATGCATGGATACAAGCACACATAGATAAACACACATAGATAGATATATAGTCTCCGAAAGTACGTATAAAGTACTCTAAGAATACTAACGCGTTAAATGCTAGGACGAAGACGCAGGGTCAAGGATGGCAGCAGCAAGAATAGGACATCGTTCTTAGTGGTAAGTAGAAAGGTTAAGGCTTGGCATCTTTCTTCTGATGTGCATGATAACGGACAAAGAAAGAAAGAAAGAAAGAAATAGACAGATAGATAGATAGATAGATAGATAGATAGATAGATAGATAGACAGATAGATAGATAGATAGATAGATAGATAGAAGGCCACGCGCAGGTAGAGGTTTTCCAAGCTGCGAACTCCAAGGAAGTTCACAAGTCATGGTTGATGTCTCGCAAGAACATCAACAGCAAGCGAAAAATAGTAAATTAGTGCGCAGAACAAAACGTGCAGTGAATAGTCGGTCGGCCCTTCGAGGACCCTAGATAATAAAGGCAGAAGGTGAGCAATACGCCGGGGCTCCGGAATAATTTTGACCACCTAGGATTCTTTAACGTGCACTCAGTGTACGGTACTCACGAACTTTTGTACTTTTGTATTCCACCCCCATCGAAATGCAGCGGTTGTGGCCGGGATCGAACCCAGGACCTCGTGCTGAGCAGTTCAACGCCATAGTCATTGGGATACCGCAGCTTCACACTTTATAATCTGCGGAACAGAGAGATAGGGGAAAAATAAAGAGCTGGAAAACCGTTTTTGACGCTGAGGGCTAATGTTTGAGGGCAAGGGTTACAAACGGAAGGAAGCTGACGAAAGGGTGTCGACTCGGTAGGACAGTGATCGTCGGCCAAATTATTGAAAACATTTGCTTTTCGAAGCACGCTTGTGCGTCGGAGGCAGCCATGATAATTGTGGGCGCCTTTCAGTGACCTTACGCTAAAACAACGAGCACTTTGAAATGTTGCATGCGAGACCAAATGACATTCGCCTGCTCATTGTTATAATATGACCCTTGTTACTATGCAAACAGGACAATAATCACTGCATTCGCGCTTGCTGCCAAAAAAAAAGAAAACAATTAAAATAAAGAGGTATGCGTCTAGCGACAAAGCTGAGTGAACTCTTTCAAGCATACATGTTTGTTCTTGAGGGAATGCCGGGTATTATTTAAAAAATAAAAAAGGAAAATGACTTTATGAGCCTACGGTTAACGCCGTTCAAGAAAAATAATAAGCTTATTTCTATCTTCGGAGGTTTGAGGCGGTCAGCCCATGTACACCTACGGTGATGTATTGGTTGTATAAGCCTAGAAATTCATTCAGAGGCAAGCTCTGAAGCTAAGTAAAATGAATTGCTGGAAAGTATACGCCGGCAACGAGTACTAAAGACACCGCACGCCTAAATGTTTAATATAGGAAAGTAAATTAGGGAAGAAATGACGTTGTACCATAGCGGGGCCTCTACTATTTCCGGAGCGTGTCAGTGTTTTTTTGCTACTTAGTCTCTATGCGGCCTCGCAGTGTGTCCTGAGCTTTTATAGATGGCTTGCACTGACGTCATTGTAGCCGCCATGTTGGTGCACCGACACGATGATAAGCTGGGTCCGTAACGTCACGTAAAAGCTTTCAATAAGATGGATTGGACTGAAGTGCTCGTAGTCGCCATGTTGGTGTCCCGACACGGTGATAAGGTGGGGGCGTGACGTCACGTGAAAGCTATCAATATAATTGTTTAGAATTGTCTACTTTCCTGTTGCTGTTGTTTAGTGTTTATTCTTATCATTTCTAACTAGTTTACTTTTGCAATAGAACTGCGATTGGCGCGCATTGCCAATTCATCACTTCGATATGTAACAGCGCACAAAAAAAGAAAGAAAAAGATGGATAGGAAAGGAATTATCCATCCTGGTTCCTGTGCGCTTTTATATATCGAAATTATAATTTACTTTTGTATAAAAAAACAAGAATCTGCGACTATGTAATTGTTTGTTTAGTGTATTCACATGTGGAGAAGAAGACGAGTTGCATAATTTTTTTTTCATACCAGTTTTCATACCAGTCGTTTTCAGGAATCGCAAAATACAGGTATGTATATCCTGCTGGTCATCATGTAACAGGGGGCGCAGACCTCGTGGAGCCTGTGTTGCCTGTTGTCTGCGTCCACCTCAATGTCTCTAATACTGTAATAAACTTGAAAGTTGAGGTTTGTTTCATGTTTGTTTTACTCACTACGTGACGTTACTTCCTTTTTAGTGGTGCATTCTTTCTTCTCATTGTAGACGTCGTGCGCTGTAAGGAGCCTACAGCTGTGTCCCAATACTCGCCGTAGAAGGACAAGTAATATATCCTTCCAATTCTGACGAAGACGTCAAAGAAGACAGCTTCGCGAAGACAGTATCGAAGTCAAATCGATGCAGGCTACCCTTGCTGTCCAAACAAGATGACCGCTGAGCAGGATTCTCGGAAACTCGGCGGGAAGGTCGCGTGCGCAGAAGAAAACGTATACCAATAGTCACGCTTTCCTATGCTCCTAATGTAAACTACGTTGTGTTTTTCGTATATGTTCTCACGTCTAAAGAGTGAAAGTACAGACATATTTTGGGTCATTTTTTTCGCTTCTTTTTGTCTCCGCGAGGTGACGTCACCTTGCAGAGGCTTCTTCCCATCGTCTTCCAGACGGTCCCAGACGCGTTTTATTACTTGAGCTCGAAGCTGTCTCCTTAAGCTGTCTATGTAGAATGTTTCCGATGCCTGAATTGAAACACACCCTATGTCGCAGAAGAACTGAAAGTGAGGCGAGTTGGCACTGATTCCATGTACAGGAATTTTGGACATTGCCCCTTTGGCATTCTGTAAAACCTTACGGCAATGCACCAGCGTAACCTAATGGGCAAAATGTTTACGAAATTATATTTAAAAATATCGGCCGAGTATCAAAAATATATACCTAACAGTGCCGAGAAGGTGCTTGCTTCTAATAATATATGCTTTGCGGCCCTTAGTCGTAACATTCGTGCTGCGTTAAAGCAGTGTTTTAGTCAGGGATGAGCGGTGAAGTCACACGACAGGAGCAAATTGTTTTGCAACCACCCGGCAGAGGGACATTGACTTGAAGAAGAGCCGCCAAATTTAAACCATAAAGCAATTTATTACAGCTGGCGTTGGAACGGTAATGGCAGAGCGAGCGTTGTGTGACTTTAACTTCAAAACGTTTTCAATTCGAATCGCCCGCGCCAAAACAGACGAGTTGACGTAATTAACACGTGACGCCCCTCTCTACCATTCTCTGTGAATCAGGCAGTGCTGACGTCACATGAGAGGCATCATAGTCCCAAATGGGTGGCGTCAGTTCCATTTTTCGTTTTTGTTATTTTTTTACTCCTAGAACACACACACGAGATATACAGATGCGGCGGAGTACCCAGGCTGAAGAGCATACGCAATTAACATGACTAACAACCAAGGGAGTGAGCTAGTCGCTGCCGCCATACCGGCCAGAAATCCAGAAACGGCGGAGGAAGAGGCCATCGTCCTCGGCATCGCCACATGCAAGGACACAGCCATCATCTTGAGCGACTCACAAACAGCGTGCAGAAACATACAGAAAGGCGGTATCTCTGCCGAAGTAGTGAAGATTCTAGGAGAAGTATTAAGACGACAACAACTTCCCGAGGCCTACGTCGCGCGGACCCCAGGCCACGAACTCCTGGCAGCAAACGAAGCAGCAGAAGCTGTCAGCCGTGAGCATCCTGCTGCCCAGCCGGGCTATCCTGACGCCCGGGCTCCGGAAGGCGACGAGGGTGGAAAACATTCCCATCAACTACGCCGAAATATTGCAACACTACCGACTGGAAAGAAGATAATATCCGCTACCACATTCCAAATTAAGCAAGGAAGCCACCGCTCTACGCAGACTATACAAACGAATACATGAGTCCATGAAATTACCATACACCGGTTGCACCCCACACAATTCTCATACCTATGCCGATTCTGTAATGTACCGGACACCCCCCAACACATGGTGTTAGTTTGCCCGCGCCACGAGAAAATTAATCAAGATGAAGCTTCAGAACCACCACAAACTGTCGAAAAAACGTGGGAGGTAATGCTAACAGTAGGGAGCCTACATGCAAGCGCTGTTAAAACAGCGCTTGCATGTAGGCTCCCCAGCTAACAGCACCGAGTCTGGACGAACAGCGAAGTCTGGTGGACCGGGCATGGGTCGCGGCATTAGCCAACGTCTTTCTGGACTGAGAGAGTCCAGAAGGAAGAACACTTTCTCGCTCTTTTGCACAGTAAACGTTTATACTTCCTCCTCCTTTTCTACAAATTAAAGTTCTGTTCTCGCTATGAATGACGAATTCGTTATCACAGGAGTCTAATCTATCAATCTATAGTTAAACCTGATAATGGAAAGTGACATTTCCATGCTAGCCTTGCGTCGGGCGCGCACGCTGAAAGGAAAATATAGGCCGCTCTCAAGACTGGCGTACTTTCGTTCCCCGGATAGAATTTGCAGTTGTTCAAAGGGCAACAAGGAAAAAAAAAAAAAAAACGTCGGGGAGGCAGGCAGATCAGGAGCCCAGAAGATCCAGGAAAGGTGCAGGTTCAAATGGGCTCGGGGCCTCTCAGGCGGTATGGCCGAGTCAGCGGTACAAAATGTGGTGCATTAATGCGCTCTACGTGTAACTCAGCCAGAGTCTACTCTTTCTTTTTTTTTTTCGCTTGCTTAGAGTAGCGATCAACTTGTTATTTAGCTTCTTTAAGCCAGCATGCAAGCAAAACAGAGCTGTTTGTTTCCTTCGATACAGCAGAAGAAAAAGAAGAAAAGAGAAAAGGCAAACAAGAGTTCAAGGCAAGCGACAGAATTCTCTGCGGAAAAGAGGGGGGGGGGGGGGGGGGGGGGGCTTTGGAACTTCGGTTGCTTCGGTCTCCTTTTCATTGCGCACTTCACTATTTGCCCGACTTACTCAGCGTTTATATTGACACTCGCTGAAAGCGCGCGAGCTGGAGATACCCTTGAGGTTGCCTTTAAAGCAATTTTCTGCGATTCAAACCGGCACGGTTTGCAGCGGATCAGGGCGGCAGGCAGTTGCTTCGGTCCGGTTATCAGCAACTTTCGGTGGTTCGTCCCTGTCTGCTGCTCAGGCAAGAAGCATCGCGTCAGCGTTTCGAAGTTAACGTCGGTCAGACCGGTGCGGTTTATTAATTAAGTGGCCCGGGCCCCTTTGAAGTCGGTCTAGTCGCAGACAGCAAACCACGAATGAGAAACTAAAGGACTCGCGAGAAAACTGAATTTATCTTTCTGCGCACAATCGTAAAAATTAAATTATGAGGTTTTACGTGCCAAAACCACGATCTGATTATGAGGCACGCCGTAGTGGGGGACTCCGGAAATTTGGACCACCTGGGGTTCTTTAACGTGCACCTAAATCTAAGTACGCAGGTGTTTTTGCATTTCGCCCCCATCGAAATGCGGCCGCCGTGGCCGGGATTCGATCCCGCGACCTCGTGCTGAGCGGCCCAACACCATAACCTAAGCTGAAAAATAAACAACTAGATTTTAGTTTTCAACGTAATGAATAATTATGCCCCCTGTACTATACTCCCTTCGGTTATGCTTGTGCTGCTGTGGAGAGATGAGGTAGAGAGTACGTCAACTATACCATTTCTCTGTTACAAACAAACAAACAAACAAACAAACAAACAAACAAACAAACAAACAAACAAACAAACAAACAAACAAACAAACAAACAAACAAACAAACAAACAAACAAACAAACAAACAAACAAACAAACAAACAAACAAACAAACAAACAAACAAACAAACAAACGAAAGAACGAATGAATAAATAAATAAATAAACAAATGAATAATTAAATAATAAATAAATTGATCAATCAATCAATCAATCAATCAATCAATCAATAAAGTTCAGTGTCGATTTAGTGGTAAATGCGAGATAAATGTGTGAGCATATAGAGTCACCGTTCTTTGAGGTCCCAGATTCATAATTTAAACCGTGTTGTCTACAGTGCAATTACGTGTTGTTCAGAAGCTCATTCGACAGACGTCCCGTCTCTTCGAGGACGGTGGAATGGAGCAGACGACCGTCAATTGCACACTACACAGGGTCATCATTTTCACGTTTTATGGAATTTTTAGAAATAGCATGTTGCAGATAACATAATTCTAGTCCTTCAGCTGGATTATTCAGAGGCGGACATTGCTTGATCGAGAAATCGAAACACATATTCAACTAAATAATAAAGATCCACTAATTATCTGTTTAATTATTGACCTTACGACCCATATTGCAATTTACGAATTGTAGCCGGTGAGTTTGCCAGGCGTGCCTACTTGGAATTAATTTCCAGAATGACGTCAGTTTGGAGATATGTGCCATCAAACTCGCCGTAAAACTGCACTGTTGTTCTACTTACTTGTTAAAGAAAACTTGTTTATGCATTGAAGCAGAAAAGTAGCTGGAACGCCCATGTATTTCTTTCCAAACTTCGGGAAATAATATCGCGAAACTGGTGTCATTAGGGAAACTTATTTCAAGTGGATTCGTCTTGCAAGCTCACCGGCTACCACTCGCAAATTTCACTGTGGCGCAAAGTAATTAATTAAGCAGGTAATTGGTGAATTTATGGCAATTAGTTAAACATGTGTTTCGATTTCTCGTGCTAGTAATGTCCGCCTTTTTCGAATAATTCATCTCGATGACGAGAATAATGCTATCTGCCACCGTCAATTTTTAAAGAATTCCATAAGACTTAAAAATGATCACCGTGTATAGTATATCTGCCGCGTAATCGGCTTACCACACTTCCCACATATACACTTTATTACACTTTGACATTCCTGAAGCTGACACAATATTAAATAAGTAACATGACAATGAAACTAAAAAAAGTCAGGCCTGCGCGGCACACGCTGCACAGTCACAGCGTGTCACAGCGTAAGCTGGTTGAGCGGCGCAAGAGTAGCTCCAATTTCGGCACCAGGCACAACAAGGTCTTCGCGGCAAAGTGTCTTCGCCTCGATTTTGACGAGAATGATCTGAACTGTCCGCTAGGCGTCGGGGCCGAGCTGCGGCTTGTAATGCTCTCTGCACGGCAGTCTGCTGAGCCCGATGATGCCTGGTTGTAGCCGCGCACGTAGCTCTACGATTCGATTCTTCAGCAGCGGTTCATACCTTGCGAAGAGACGCCATAAAGTGTACCGATGAGGTACCCAGAATATGTGGCGCACATCTAGCATCGGAATAGCGTTGATTGCGCGCCTCGTCTGAATCGCATCTCGTCACACGCGGCGGCTGCGGGGAGGTTAACTAGATGGCGCCACCATACTGGCGGAAGCTCGGGTCGTCTGCGCCTGCGCGCCTGCCTATAGGGCGCGTATAAAAGGAATCTTTCTTCTGCCTGATAGCAAGCGCTTGCGTGGCTCAGTGGTAAAGTATCCGACTCCCACGCTGCGGACACGGGCACGATCCCGGCGATGAGCGGGTACATTTTTTCGCATTTCCGGCGATAGCGGTTACGGGGCGGCGGCGGCATCATCGCGACCAGAAACGGCTATTGGAATGAGCCCATAACAGCTTACGCTGTAAAAGGTAACACCGTAACGGGGAGCTCGCTTGACCTCTGGTCATGCCACTAACCGAATGATACCTACACTTTGTAGCACTCATCCATTGGCCAAAGAGTCATCCTACCCGCCGTGGTTGCTTAGTGGCTATGGTGTTGGGCTGCTAAGCACGAGGTCGCGGGACCGAATCCCGGCCACGGCGGCCGCATTTCGGTGGGGGCGAAATGCGAAAATGCCCGTTAGGTGCACGTTAAAGAGCCCCAGGTGGTCCAAACTTCCGGAGTCCCCCACTACGACGTGCCTCATAATCAGATCGTAGTTTTGGCACGTAAAACCCCACAATTTAATTTAAAGAGTAAACCAATGGATGGTATGAACAAACACACAGATTAGTTCCAGTTCTGTCAACAGTGCAGAGAACAAGTGCGCCTCTTCATATACAACTGTACAGGACTACTTGCCACAAAGACTGACTTATATCTGTGCTCATTAAAAAGTTGCATTTTCGCCCGAAAGGCGAAGCATCGATTGCGATAGCAAATTAGCAGGCACTTGTACGAAGTCAGGATAGTAGATTGTAAACACAAACTTGTCAACATTCGCTTGCTAACTAAATTAACGAGCATGGTGTCACGCGCCCACAAGCAGAGAATAACACTTCTCACTCGATGACCGCGCACACTCGCTGTCAGAACGCTGGAGTGAGAAAGCGCTCTAGTTTTAGTTAAATTGGTCCGCCTTTACCAACTCGATCAAATTTCTTTCTCACTAAAATGAATAAGAGAGGACTGCAATTATTTCCGATTGTAATAAGTGCGCGTGATTTGAGTTGTCGGGAACCGAGGGGTCGCAGCGGAGCGCCAGAACAAGGAGACCAGCTTAGCAGGCTTTTAGAACGGACTGGCACATGCCGTGCTTGCGCCGCTAGCACGCGCCGCCCAACTTTATTCTCCTCGCCATCCGCAGCCGACCCGAAAGCGCCGGCCGAGAGCGCCGACCTTAGCGTCCCCGCATAGCAGCGTCGGTGGGCGCTACAGGGCCCCCCGCCCAGACGGGACGGCGAAATGCACTTGTCGGCGAGGCGGAGATGAGGCTGTCTTTGTGTCAAGCAGATGGACGGGTGAGCCGGCGACATCCGCGGGGAGCTCATTGGGAGGCGTCTCGACGGAGGCCGGTTTGAGGCGGTCTAACGAAACGACTTCTTCGCGATCATTCAATAGGATGGTGGCGGACTTCTGCGTCTTGCGGAGGACATGGTGCGGTCCATCGTAGGATGGTGTAAGGGGCGCCTTTATAGCATCTCGTCGGAGGAACACGTGGGACGAAAACACAAGGTCCGGATGCACAAAGATGCTGTGGTCCGATGATCGAGGTGGTACGGGGCGCAGTTGCTGAATGCAGTCCTGCAGGCGTTGGAGGTACTGTAGCGGCTGGGGCGACGTAGCCGAAGATACGAACAAGTCTCCAGGAAGCCGCAGGGGTGCACCGTAAACGAGTTCGGCCACTGAACAGCCAAGGTCGCGACGAAGGACGGCGCGAAGGCCGAGAAACACCATAGGAAGGTGGTCGACCCAGTGCTCTCGATCCAAGCGCGCAGTGAGGGAAGCCTTGAGCTGGCGATGGAACCGCTCAACCATGCCGTTGGCACAGGGATGATATGCAGAGGTACGGCAGTACTTAGTTCCAAGCAGGCGGTTGAGGGAAGGGAAGAGTGTACAGTCAAATTGCCGGCCGCGATCAGTTGTCACGATGCTGGGGCAGCCGAAGCGGGAAGCCCATGCTGAAACGAAGGCTTTGGCGACTGTTTCCGCTGTGATGTCCGGAATAGGCATGATTTCGGGCCAAAGGGTGAAGCGGTCAATCATTGTTAGAATGTACCGGCAGTCGTGAGAATGAGGAAGTGGTCCAACCAAATCAAGATGGACGTGATCAAAGCGGCAGCCAGGTGGCAAGAACGACTGCGTGGGAGTCTTCGTGTGGTGGGTCACTTTGGCGGTCTGGCATGCGAGTTACGAGCGGGACCACTGGCGAACATCGGTGTTAATGCTTGGCCAGACATACCGCTGTGTAACGAGGCGCTACGTGGCTCGGATGCTGGGATGGCAGATGTAGTGAAGTGATTGGAACACCGCACGACGGAAGGCAGCCGGAATGAAGGGGTGAGGTGCAGCCGCTGACATGTCGCACCAGAGTGAGCCAGGCACAAACGGGTGAAGAACGAGTTGTATTGATTGATTGATTCTGGCGTTTTACGTGACAAAACCAGTTCTGATTATGAGGCACGCCGTAGTGGAGGGCTCCGGATTAATTTTGACCACCTGGGGTTCTTTAACGTGCACTACAACGCAAGCACACGGGCGTTTTTGCATTTCGCCTCCATCGAAATGCGGCCGCCGCGGCCGGGATTCGACCCCGCGGAGGAACCAGTTGTAGACGGAGGGAACGGGGAGGAACGAGTTGTAGACGGAGGGAACGGGGATGGTCACGCAGCGCTTGCAACTCAGGGTCTTTCATCTGCTCATGAGCTAGACCTTCCCAATCCACAGTCGATGGAGAAGTGCCGAGGGAGGTGATGCGTGAAAGTGCATCAGGTGCCTCGTTGTCGGGGCCTTTGGTGTGCCGGATATGCGTTGTGAACTCCGATATATAGGCCAGTTGACGAAGTTCACGTGTGACGTACTTGATGATGATGATTTTTGGAGTTTATTGGCGCAAGAGTTAGATGTGGCCAAAGAGCGCCAAGGCGATGATAATGACTTGTCAGTGGTACATGAATGGTGAATTATAAGTTGTTGATAAAACAGATGTGGCATGGCTGTAAAGAGGCCTAAAATAGTCGCTGTAAAGTGCGTAAAATCTATAGGTACTTAGAATATGACAATGACTAATGAGGTGTGCTATAGATACGACGGATGTATTGTGAAAGATTGATGATATACTAAAACATATCAGAGGCTAAAATTTTCAAAAACACTAACGCCTTAATAGAGCCCTTGAAATGTAAGGGCCTGGAGGCATGTGCTATACTGAGCTGCTATCACAGTGGCATCCTCTGGAGAGAGGATGCGCTACGTATTTATTGGGCTGGTAACATGCAAGACAACATCATTCAAAAAAGCGAGGACTGCTTTGGTAATGAAAAGCGGTTCTTTACCCAGAAACATAGCGGGACGGAGAGGAACACAATGCCTTGGAAGAGTTTGTACGGAAGACATACACCAGAGGCTTATGATCCGTTAGAACATAAAATGGCTGGCCCTCCAAGAAGTGTCGGAAGTGCTGGATGGTGGTGTAGATGGCGAGCAGCTTGCGGCCAAAAACGCTGTAGCGAGTCTCGGCAGTTTGGAGCTTACGAGAGAAGAAGCCCAGTGGACGCCACTCGGAGTCAATTTTCTGCTGGAGAACAGCGCCGATGGCCACGCTGGAAGCATCCACCATGATACGAGTTGGCACGTTAGTACGCGGGTGGATGAGAAGTACCGCATCGGCGACGGCTTGTTTAGCAGTACTGAAAGCAGCGTCAGCTTCGGGAGACCAGGAAATCGCAGATGAGGAGCCCTTGGTCGTGCGAAGAAGATCAGTCACTGGGTGTAGAAGCTCAGCGCAGTGCGGAATAAAACGTCGGGAGAAATTCACTAGGCCGAGGAACTCACGCAGCTGGCGTAGGGTAGTGGGTGCTGGGAAGTCTTTCACGGCCTGGACGTGAGAGGGCAACGGACGAATTCCCAGCGCCGAGACGTGGTGGGCCAGAAACTCGAGCTCGGAAGACCCAAATACGCATTTCAGGGGGTTGACAACGAGGGCGTTCAAAGAGTTCCCGGAGGTGACGCTCATGATCTTGTGGATTGCGACTCGCGACGAGGATGTCGTCGATGTAGGCAAACACAGCCGGGAGGCCGCGCGTTACCTCGGCAATGAATCGTTGGAACGTTTGAGCTGCGTAACCCAAAGGGCATGCGCACCTACTCAAAAAGGCCGAAGGGTGTAGTAATGGCTGTCTTCGAGATATCGTCAGGCTCAACGGGGATTTGGTGATAGGCCTTGACAAGGTCAACTTTACTAAAGATGTTGCATGCTTCCAAGTGGCTTGTGAAATCTTGGGTGTGTGGAAGCTTGGGGATAGCTATCGTGGACCGTGTGAGCGTTGAGCGCCCGGTAGTCACCGCACGGACGCCAGTCACCCGGTTACTTCTTGGGCACCAGATGGAGTGGGGAGGCCCAACTGCTGGACGAAGGGCGAATAATACCTAATTGGAGCATGTGCTCGAATTCCCGTTTAGCAATGGCCAGACGCTCACCGAAGAGGCGGCGCGGACGGGCTGCGACGGGCGGACCACGTGTGGTGGTGGGTGGCTGATTTAAATTGCAGGTCCTCGTCACTTCAGAGAAATCTTCAAAGATTCGAGAGCACGGGCATGATGGGATCAGCGTGCGGATGCCAGTGGGAGCGACAGCCGACATAACGCCAGGGATGGAGAGGCGCGTCTTGCTGTCAATCAGGCGATGGCGGCGCATGCTGACGTCGAGGTCGAAATGGGTCAGGAAGTCGGAGGCGAGGATAGGCTGATGGACGTAGGCCACGATGCCACGATGAAGACCCACCGGAACGTGCGCCGCAGGCCAAGGTCCAGTGTGAGGGACCGCATACCATACATGTCGATGGAGGTAGAGTTTGCCGCGCGGAGTGTAGGTCCAGGTGACTCAGAAGCACGGTCACGCTTGGAGGACGGCAGTACACTGACCTCGGCACCCGTGTCTACAAGGAACATCAGGCCGGAAATGCGATCTATGACTATGAAAAGGCGGCCGGGTTGTAAGGCGAGGTCACATGCCGCCGTCAGTGATCTCGCGGGGCGTTTCCCAACCATTCGCATGGGGACTTGCACTGACGGGCACGGTGCTGGAAAGTGCGATGGTAGCAGCAGATAGACGAGCGTCGAGGACTGCGCGAGCGGCGACTGGTCGGGGAAGAGGGACGGCGGCTGGGACATGAGGTGGAGCCGCACTGGTCATGGGAGGACGTCCGAAGGGCGTCGATAGAAACGGCGAGCTGGTCAATCCGGGACTCTAAGCGGGCCATGATTGAGGACTGTGGCGTTGAAGAGAGCGTGGCGACTGAAGGAGAAGTCGCGTTGTGGACTCGATCAGCGAGCTGGGCGAGGCGGTCGAGGGTCCAGTCATCTGTAGCGGCCAAGACAAGGCGGGTGGACTGTGGTAAGCGCTGTAAGAAGAGCTCCCTCAACAGCGCACCGTTCGAGTCGACCTTGCTTGTGCCCAGGAGCTGTCGCAAGCTGTTGAGCAGCTGGGAAGGGCGGCGATCTCCAAGGTCCTCGGATGTGAGCAGGCTGCTGGAGGCGCGCGCTCTCAGACGCCGTGGTGCGTTCTAAAATACTCTGCTTCAGTTGCTTGTACGGGGCATCACTTAAAGGAGCAGCGATAACGTCTGCCACTTCTTGAGCCACCTCAGGAGACAGGTTGCAAAGTAAATGGCGAAACCGCGAAATCTCCGAGGTGATGTGTTGCAGATCGAAGATGGCTTCCACCTGGGCGTACCAAACCTGCGGGTTCTTGCGGCAGAACGTGGGCAGGTGGAGCTGTAGAGCTGCGACGTCCCGTGGGCGCGAGGTAGCGTCAGGCGGAAATTTACCTGAGGGCGGGAAGTTGCTGGAGTCAGTCATCTCTTAGGCCGGAGTCACCACTGTCGGGAACCGAGGGGTGGCAGCGGAGCGCCAGAACAAGGGGACCAGCTCAGCAGGCTTTTATAACGGATTGGCGCATGCCGCGCCGCCCAACTTTATTCTCCTCGCCATCCACAGCCGGCCCCAAAGCGCCGGCCGAGAGCGCCGACTTTAGCGTCCCCGCATAGCAGCGTCGGTGGGCGCTACAGAGTCATGTGATTTTGTAGTGTTTATTTTTTATAGCCTTGAATTTTTATCAAATCACTTCATCGACTAGGCACGGAGGAGAAACTGTGCACCTCCAGCAGCGCGCGCCAGCACATAGAACGTAGTGCATCGGCTTATATAACCACTTGTGCTTCCACTAGAGAAATGCTGGTGATGGGCGATCCGTCGTCCACCGGGAACGCGCGACAACTTCCTCGACACTGCAGGAACCGTTAGCGTGTTCCGCCGTCCGTGATATGTTTCAAGGCAGCGCCATTCTCCCTTTTCCGCTCCCTCATCCTCTAACTGTCCTCCTACAGGGAGCGCCGCTAGCGCTCCCAAAATGTTTCCAAACAAATCAACACGCGTGTCAAAAGAAATAACTCTTAATTCCTGTCGTACTACATCCATCATCAATACTTGTTTTGAAACTGTTTTCCGTGGGGCAAATCTTTATTCATGCGTATTTTGCGTAAACCATGCTACGTGAAGTAAACCTTGGAATATTTTCTATGCCACGTGACAGCCCTAAGCCAATCACTCACGGGCAATGTCGGGAGAGCTCGAGGGTAAGGAGGACGGCGGCTAGAATAAAGAATGACGCAATCTCGAAGCTTTTTATTCAGGGACCTTAGTGATGAGCGGATGGCAACACCATCTGGTGGCGTTGTAGGGAACCGTGACCGAACTGTGCTCTCGCTTTGGTGGCAGTTCAAGTCAAGCGGCGCGTGCGCTTCCAGCAGTAGAAGCACCTTCTGGCGCGTGCCAACGTCATCCACACGATGTTGAGAAACAATGTAAAAAAAAAAAGAAAAACTAATGCTTTAAATGTTCTTTAGTGGCTATTTTAAATTAGCTACCTCCTAGACATGGCAATATGTCGCGCAGCTTACGTTCGCTTCTTTCGTAAGTACACCTGCAAAGGCAGACCAGCGCTATCTGTCGAAGGCGGTTCGTAAAAAATCTGATACAAAAGTTACGGCCGAAATTCTCTTAATGGGTAATTATGTTGTTGTGTAGCATTATATAGTGGCTCCTAACTTGCGCATTTGCGAGCCAAACATTCTTGCTCCACTTCTTCCATTAGATTAGGGTAGCACTGCCTATCTCTGGCTGTTCCGGCGCATGGCGTAGAAGCAACGCCTGACCATCTTTGGTCGAGGCTTTTTTGCAGTCATCGTGACTGCAGAAGGAGCTGCGGAGTGGCTGTCAGTGTCCAACCATTTCACCAATGAGCGCGCACCTCCGCGACAAGGGAGCTCCAGTTGCGCAATAGCTGCGCCTCAAGCTCGTGAAGGGGGCTGAACTTCGTACACTTTGTTGCGGGTGATGTCGCCTTCGTGCACAGAGGACCCAGATACCCCAAACTATTGTATGGTCAGGTGACTCACCTTAATTGAGCCCTTACTGAACTGGAATGATTTCGCTGTAATTTAAGTCTCGCTGACTGTGCACACCAGACATTCTCATTGATTACTCAATGGCATTTGACTCCTCAATTAATCAACACTCTCTATTAGAGAAACTGGAACATTATGGCTTTAGAGGTGCTCTACTCAGATTTCTCACATCGTACTTTCATCATTGTCGACAGAAAATCACTGTTAATGGCTTTGTATCTAAAGTCAAACGAATCCATACTGGTGCGTCTCAGAGCATTATATTGGGCCCATTATTCTTCAACATGCACTGGAACGATATAGTAAACAGTGAAACTGGCACAAAAGAATTGCCCGCCAATCCACCCTGTGAAGGTGGTTGGAAAGCGAATATTTTTACGCCACCCTCACGGTGACTGCGGCGCATTTGATATTTCACACACTACAACGTAACTTTAACCACGGCCTTTATTATTATTTACTTCACAACAATGTTCACAACTGCTTTATGATCGGTGTGATATACACTACTAGACTACCCCATAGTGGGGTAGTCTAGAAAATGAACCGAAGCAGTTACTAGGCTGGAAGGGTTTCGAATGACGTCAACCCTCTTTCAAGCAGCTGCATAAGCTTTGCAACAGCTGCAATCTAATCTTACGGACCGCGCCGAGCCTGTTTCCGTTGTTTGCCCGCAGCCCTTATCATCCATCATGTTGGCTCATCACTTTGAAGCTTGTTTTTGTGGTTTTTCTTGCGAAAACGAGTGCTTAGTTGTACGCTGAATGCCTGAATTCAAGTAAGCTATACTGCTATACCTGCAATTGTTAGCGGTTCGTCGGGATCGTTTGTTGCTTACAACGACGGACACGACAGAACTCTTGGCTGGTAGAGGTACAAAGCTTCGCTTTAATATTTAATATATATACGCAGACAATCCAAGTATTTTCATAACAGGAGACAATCTTATTAGCCTCATAGAAAAAGGCAACGTACTGTTAAGTAAACTTCACACTTCGAGTGTCGCCAACTCGTTAAACTTAAATGTTGCAAATACGGCATAAAACACTCGATATAACCAGCAGTTTAAAATTAGAGACATCAACTATACAAGTATCCCGAGGAGCTAACAGTGTTGGGGTCATTCTTAAAGAACACATGATGTGGACAGATCAAGTAAATGCAACATGAAATAAAATTTCAGAAACTGTCCGCATTTGTGCAAATATCGCTACTTCCTGGCCAAGATTTTCAAGTTAATTTACAAATCCCTGTTATTGTCTAAATTATCGTACTGATACTTAGTCTGGGGCATGACAACAAAAACTAACACTCAGAAACTACAAAAATTCAAAAGAAAGCGCTTCGCAACATCGTTAATGCCGCGTATGACGCATACATGGAACCAATATTCAAGACTCTAAATCTATTATCACTAAATGAACTCTACCATTCAACGGTAAATAAACGCTATAGATTGGAACTGAAAAATAACAATTTATTTACTGAATTGTCTGGTCTAAGCCAGACTGAGCATGTCCATAACACTGAGGGTGCGTGAACTCTGGAAGGTGCCTAGAACACGGAGAAACTACGGTACTCAGATGTTAAAATATTAGATACCTGTGGTGCTTAACAATTCAGAGCTCCAAGTATAACACAATAACACACTTGTTTGTCTTATTTGCTTTCCTGCGCTGGTCCCATTTTCTCAGCGTTTTCCCTTCACGAGACGATTTGCAATTTCATGTGGTATTCATGTACTCATGTGAGCCCATTTCTGTGCACAAGCGCTTTTTTTGCACAATAACTCGTTAGTGTGCTTTTTATTGGTATTTAGGGCATTAGTGACTGATTTAGGACCTTTTCAAATAATACACCTGACTTCTGTACACTCATAGGGCGATTTTGTTCAGGTGCTGTACTTATGATGCGCCTTGTTTGCTAATACTAAAGTTTGGTGGTCGGCCAACTGAAATTTGGAGGTTGGTCAGCTTGAAACAGCCGAGCCAAAGAATGCTTACGAATTAGTAGACAATTCTATGAATTTCTGTAGCATTTTCTTGTCTGTACCCGCAAAGTGTCATTGATACTGAAATAAAATTATTGATTGATTGATTAATTGATTGATTGATAATCCAGATTCGATGCTTTCAAACTACTAAGATAGCTTGTGAGTGTACACATCCTTAAAGAAACAAACGAATTGAGTTTTGTTTTAAATTTTATTAACTGCTGCATATATCCTGATAATCTTTTGATATTATAGAGGTTATTTGGTCTAGTTTAATAGTGCATCATTAGTTTGCCGGATTTATATTCAGAAATTTTTTTTCAGGGCGAATCGAAAAATTGAAAATGAACTTGGTGGTGTGTTTTTTTAGCTGCACCAAACATTTCGAAATTGCCTGAGGCAGAAACCACGATTACTTTACGGCACGTGTTTCGATATACGGATTGTAGCTAGTGAGTACGCAAGTCATGTCAACGCAGAACAAATTATGAGGATGGTACCGGTTTCGAGATACATGTTCCGTCAACAATGTGGTAATAATGCGCTGTTGTTCCTCTTACGTTTGAAAAAACAACGACAACAACAACAAGAACAGCAAAGAAAATAAAATAAAGAGAAAACCGTTGTTTTATGCATTCGAACACAAAAGTACCTGGAACGTCAATGCATTTCGTCGGATACTTTGAAAATTAGTATCTTGAAATTAGCGTACTGTCATGATAATACGTTTTAAGTGGACACGCCTTGCGAACTCACCGGCTACAATTCAATAATTGAAATATGTGCCGTAATTTATGTAACTAAAACTGACCTGTGTACTTTTGTTAATTATTCGCTGAAGCATTTTGTTTTCTAGTAGAAGTAATAGCCACCTCAACGAGTAAGTTAGATCAAGAGTAAATATTGCGCTATCTGGCACAAGATATTTTTAAAAATTTGGTGCAGCCAAGGAAAAAGCACCCTGTATAATGCTTCGCGTTCAAACAACAACAGATTGCATATTTACTTTACATTCTGAGACGCTAGTTTAAAGCATATGAAGGAAACTTCAAAAATTTTATTATTACAGCTTTATGGTATAGTTGCCCACATTGCTATTTAGATATGCACATGAAATCTGCAGATTAACCAGAGCGAGCATGCAGGGTTATTAAGATAGAGTGTGTTAGCAGTGCCAGCGGTTTCGGCTCCATTCACAGCGTTTCCAATGCCAGTCCTAGCAAAGGCTCATTCCATTATGTGTTCCAATGCTTCACAATTAGTGTGATTTCATGATTTCACCTCAACTCTCAACAATAGGTACTGCAGGAGACGGAAGAAAAGGGCTCCACTTGCGGTGCGTGTTTACTTGTAGCGGTGTTTTATAGACCTGTGCTTACGGCCCCCACTGAGGTGTTTGTTTGGTGCATATTCTGAGAAGCGGGATGTGCAAAGGTTAGTCGTACGGCAGCACTGTGGGGTCGTTGGCTGCACCAACAACCAGTTAAAGAGGAAGCTGCTCACGAGAGAGCCCCACACTGAGAAGCTGGTGTTTGTGTGATGTGTATTTGCCACACGAGTTTTCCGCGGCGCCTGAAAAAGACCATTTGGCAGTGGAATTACAGAGAGTAGTGCCTTCGTACCCAGCGTGTTTTCTCGGGTCGTAGTTCGTGGTGCTGCTGAAACCTACGCGATAGTGTGTGCACTACCTACCTACGCTGCGGGCTTGGGATAACAGTGCCATTTATGGCCTTTCGACTTATTTATCTTCGATTTGCTCGATTCGCTTTTGGGACGGAAAGCCCATGCAGGTCAAACCCTGTACCCAAAAGTGTTTTGGATCCGAAATAAAGGTGAAGAGTAATTAAGCGATCGGGCGCGCGTGTCGACTTCGTAACTTGCGCAGTGATGGTTCCGTTACGGAACAATTGTAACAAGACAGCATGGAACTTGACGGTTTTCGTGCACTGTGTTTTTCATGCACATGAATCAGCCGCATTCGAATACTCGCGGCCAGGAAAACTAATATCAGCCTATGACTGGCGTGCACAAAAACAGGGCTCCGCACGCGTCAATGTCTCACCTGATTTACTTTTTTTCCGCAATAAGTCGAGGAACTTGAACTGTTATAATTATACGATGCTGGCTTCAGCCCCACGAGAACGATGATAGGTTCCGAACAGAGCTGGTTCCCCCTTCAGCGATGTCATACATGGACACGCAAATCGTTGTGTCTGCTCAATTGACCGCGACGGGGAAAAAATTAGGCGCCTGTAACTGACAGCAAACGCAATTTAAAATATAATGCTTCTATATCGTGCAAACTTCACTGGTTCACTAATTATGTTGCTGAGTGCGTTGATTGTTAGTCTGAATACAGCCTACACAGTCTATGCTGGCGTAGTGCGTGTCTGGCTTTAACGTAAACACGCAGGCGCTAGAGCTTTCCTACGACGGCTCGAAATGTGCAAAACCATGAAAAAGCCGCTTATTGCACGCATATCGATCATTACGTACCACGACCGAGATGAGAAAACAAGGTGAAAATTCACGCAGAAACTCCACGGGAGTTCTATCAGTATGCGTAAGCATTGTGCCACTTGCTCATCTCCACGCAGCGCTGTGTCGTTATCAATCTTATCCAACTTGATCGGACCAGCATGAACACTTATCAAGCTTTATCGGTCGTTATCAACCTTATCAGAGTACATCCGACCCTTATATACCCTTATCGGTTGTTATCACCCTTATCGAACTCGATCCAACCCTTATCAACCCATATCGGTCGTTATCAACTTGCGAAAGTGGATTTCCAGCGAAGCTGTTGCAAAACCATGACTACAAGTGCTGAGCGGAGTATGCAATGCTTTATTGATGGTTCGGATGCTTGTTTTGAGCTTGTTTTTTTATTATTAGGTATCTAAAACAGAAATAGTGTATTTATGGTAATTATTCGATGAGGCATTTTGATATCTCGTAGAAGCAATGGCCGCTTCATCGAGTAACTTAGACCAAGAGATAAGATTGCGCCATCTGCCACAGGCAATTTTTATTGCGATATCAATTATATGGACACTCAAAAGCAGATTTCTGCCGTCGGCGTCGCCGTAGTCGTCGCCGTCGCCGTGAGGTTCCGTATGACGTCAATGGAGATGAAATCATCGCCGCGCGCCGAACGCTGTATGTGCGAGTGAAAGGGCGCGAGGAGCGCGCGCTTTCACGGGGAGTGAACGCACGGCGGAGAACAAACGCGCGTTCTGCGCCGTGCTCCCTTAAGGGCTGCAGAAGTAGGCGTCTCGTTCCTCCTTTACAATCACCATATATGTAGAGCAAACGCACCTTCTTCCGACGCGGGGGGGGGGGGGGGGAGGGAAGGGAGGCGACGTTTAGCTGCGGCACCAAGTGCCTATTTATATCAGAGGCTCCGGCAACAGTCACCAACGCCGCACGCATTTTGAGCGAACGCGTGCAAAACTCCGACGGCGTCGACAACAGTTCTGCGTGTTGCCGGTGCTGCTGCATGTCCAAATTTATACAGCTGATAAAGCTAATATCATTACTCCGTATAGCTCTCTACAAATTTGCTATCGCAATTGATGCTTCGCCTTTCAGGTGAAACTGCGACGACTTTTTATTGCGATAGCAATTATATGGACACTCCAAAGCAGATTTCTGCCGTCGGCGTCGCCGTCGCCGTGAGGTTCCGTATGACGTCAATGGAGATGAAATCGTCGCCGCGCGCCACCGAACGCTGTATGTGCGAGTGAAAGGGCGTGAGGGACGCGCGCTTTCACGGGGAGTGAACGCACGGCGGAGAACAAACGCGCGTTCTGTGCCGTGCTCCCTTAAGGGCTGCAGAAGTAGGCGTCTCTTTCCTCCTTTACAATCACCGTATATGTAGGGCAAACGCGCCTTCTTCAGACACGCGAGAGGCCGTGGGGGAGGGGGAGGGAAGGGACCAAGTGCCTATTTATATCAGAGGCTCCAGCAACAGTCACCAACGCCGCACGCATTTTGAGCTAACGCGGGCAAAACGCCGATGGCGTCGACAACAGTTCTGCGTGTTGTTGCTACCAAAGCCGCTCACCTTACTTCGTATGACATTGCTGTGTTGCTATCGCATTCATTGCTTCGCCCTTAGGGCGAAACTGTGACTTTTTAAAATAATGTGGATGCAGCTAAAGAAAAGCAACCTCTATAATGCTTTGCGTTCAAACACGAACAGATTGCATATTTACTTCGCAATCAGAGAGGCTAGTTTAAAGCATATGAGGGAAAGCTAAAGAATTTATTATTACACCTTTGTGCAATACTTGCCCACATTGCTATTTAGATATTCAGATCAAATCTGCAATATAACCAGAGCAGGCATGGAGGGTGTTCAAGATTGAGTTTGTTGGCAGTGCCAATGCTTCCGGCTCCATGGTGAGTACAGGTTGTTTCTCTGATATGCTCAAGGAAGGTTTGTTATATTATATGTACTGGTAATTCACGATTCGTCTGAAATTGCAATGCTCCAGTGACAGCCGTGCCTATACTCTCAACCCCAGGTGCTGCAGGAGACGGAAGAAAAGGGCTGCACTAGCGGAGCTCCGTCAACGCTTGTAGCGGTGTTCATAGCACACCTGCTGAGCTGTTCGTTTGGTGCACATTCTGAGAAGCGGGACGTACAAAGGTTATTAAGGCAAAAGACTTAAATGTGTCATGGAGAAGTCTCCGTTTCAAGGCCCTTTCAAAACCGCGTCGTCGGCACGAAATGGTCCTCTTAGGATCAGAGGTGATAATGTGCACAAAACCGCGATTAAGGGCAGAAGAATGATTGAGCAAGTGAACTGAAGTGATAATGGGCATAGAGGGAGGTGAATGAGGTGAAGTAAGCGTGAATTCATAGCGAATTAAAGGAGTTAGGTGATAGGAGTCAAGCGAAAGGTAATGAAACGAGACGTTCTTGCTTTTCTTCTTCTGTTAGATTAGGGTAGCGCCGCCTACCTCTGGCTGTTCAACGCTCCCCATCTTCAGTCGAGGCATGTCTGCAGTCATCGTGACTGCAGAAGGAGCTGCGGAGTGGCTGTCAGTGTCCAACCATTTCACCAATGAGCGCGCGCCTCCGCGACAAGGGAGCTCCAGTTGCGCAATAGCTGCGCCTCAAGCTCGTGAAGGGGGCTGAACTTCGTACACTTTGTTGTGGGTGATGTCGCCTTCGTGCACAGAGGACCCAGATACCCCAAACTATTGTATGGTCAGGTGACTCACCTTAATTGAGCCCTTACTGAACTGGAACGATTTCGCTGTAATTTAAGTCTCGCTGACTGTGCACACCAGACATTCTCATTGATTACTCAATGGCATTTGACTCCCCAATTAATCAACACTCTCTATTAGAGAAACTGGAACATTATGGCTTTAGAGGTGCTCTACTCAGATTTCTCACATCGTACTTTCATCATTGTCGACAGCAAATCACTGTTAATGGCTTTGTATCTAAAGTCAAACGAATCCATACTGGTGCGTCTCAGAGCATTATATTGGGCCCATTATTCTTCAACATGCACTGGAACGATATAGTAAACAGTGAAACTGACACAAAAAAATTGCCCGCCAATCCACCCTGTGAAGGTGGTTGGAAAGCGAATCTTTTTACGCCACCCTCACGGTGACTGCGGCGCACTTGATATTTCACACACTACAACGTAACTTTAACCACGGCCTTTATTATTATTTACTTCACAACAATGTTCACTACTGCTTTATGATCGGTGTGATATACACTACTAGACTACCCCATAGTGGGGTAGTCTAGAAAATGAACCGAAGCAGTTACTAGGCTGGAAGGGTTTCGAATGACGTCAACCCTCTTTCAAGCAGCTGCATAAGCTTTGCAACAGCTGCAATCTAATCTTACGGACCGCGCCGAGCCTGTTTCCGTTGTTTGCCCGCAGCCCTTATCATCCAACATGTTGGCTCATCACTTTGAAGCTTGTTTTTGTGGTTTTTCTTGCGAAAACGAGTGCTTAGTTGTACGCTGAATGCCTGAATTCAAGTAAGCTATACTGCTATACCTGCAATTGTTAGCGGTTCGTCGGGATCGTTTTTTGCTTACAACGACGGACACGACAGAACCCTTGGCTGGTAGAGGTACAAAGCTTCGCTTTAATATTTACTATATATACGCAGACGATCCAAGTATTTTCATAACAGGAGGCAATCTTATTAGCCTCATAGAAAAAGGCAACGTACTGTTAAGTAAACTTCACACTTCGAGTGTCGCCAACTCGTTAAACTTAAATGCTGCAAATACGGCATAAAACACTCGATATAACCAGCAGTTTAAAATTAGAGACATCAACTATACAAGTATCCCGCGGAGCTAACAGTGTTGGGCTCATTTTTAAAGAACACGTTATGTGGACCGATCAAGTAAATGCAACATGAAATAAAATTTCAGAAACTGTCCGCATTTGTGCAAATATCGCTACTTCCTGGCCTAGATATTCAAGTTAATTTACAAATCCCTGTTATTGTCTAAATTATCGTACTGATACTTAGTCTGGGGCATGACAACAAAAACTAACACTCAGAAACTACAAAAATTTAAAAGAAAGCGCTTCGCAACATCGTTAATGCCGCGTATGACGCATACATGGAACCAATATTCAAGACTCTAAATCTATTATCACTAAATGAACTCTACCATTCAACGGTAAATAAACGCTATAGATTGGAACTGAAAAATAACAATTTATTTACTGAATTGTCTGGTCTAAGCCAGACTGAGCATGTCCATACACTGAGGGTGCGTGAACTCTGGAAGGTGCCTAGAACACGGAGAAACTACGGTACTCAGATGTTAAAATATTAGATACCTGTGGTGCTTAACAATTCAGAGCTCCAAGTATAACACAATAACACACTTGTTTGTCTTATTTGCTTTCCTGCGCTGGTCCCATTTTCTCAGCGTTTTCCCTTCACGAGACGATTTGCAATTTCATGTGGTATTCATGTACTCATGTGAGCCCATTTCTGTGCACAAGCGCTTTTTTTTGCACAATAACTCGTTAGTGTGCTTTTTATTGGTATTTAGGGCATTAGTGACTGATTTAGGACCTTTTCAAATAATACACCTGACTTCTGTACACTCATAGGGCGATTTTGTTCAGGTGCTGTACTTATGATGCGCCTTGTTTGCTAATACTAAAGTTTGGTGGTCGGCCAACTGAAATTTGGAGGTTGGTCAGCTTGAAACAGCCGAGCCAAAGAATGCTTACGAATTAGTAGACAATTCTATGAATTTCTGTAGCATTTTCTTGTCTGTACCCGCAAAGTGTCATTGATACTGAAATAAAATTATTGATTGATTGATTAATTGATTGATTGATAATCCAGATTCGATGCTTTCAAACTACTAAGATAGCTTGTGAGTGTACACATCTTAAAGAAACAAACGAATTGAGTTTTGTTTTAAATTTTATTAACTGCTGCATATATCCTGATAATCTTTTGATATTATAGAGGTTATTTGGTCTAGTTTAATAGTGCATCATTAGTTTGCCGGATTTATATTCAGAAATTTTTTTTCAGGGCGAATCGAAAAATTGAAAATGAACTTGGTGGTGTGTTTTTTTAGCTGCACCAAACATTTCGAAATTGCCTGAGGCAGAAACCACGATTACTTTACGGCACGTGTTTCGATATACGGATTGTAGCTAGTGAGTACGCAAGTCATGTCAACGCAGAACAAATTATGAGGATGGTACCGGTTTCGAGATACATGTTCCGTCAACAATGTGGTAATAATGCGCTGTTGTTCCTCTTACGTTTGAAAAAACAACGACAACAACAACAAGAACAGCAAAGAAAATAAAATAAAGAGAAAACCGTTGTTTTATGCATTCGAACACAAAAGTACCTGGAACGTCAATGCATTTCGTCGGATACTTTGAAAATTAGTATCTCGAAACTAGCGTACTGTCGTGATAATACGTTTTAAGTGGACACGCCTTGCGAACTCACCGGCTACAATTCAATAATTGAAATATGTGCCGTAATTTATGTAACTAAAAATGACATGTGTACTTTTGTTAATTATTCGCTGAAGCATTTTGTTTTCTAGTAGAAGTAATTGCCACCTCAACGAGTAGGTTAGATCAAGAGTAAATATTGCGCTATCTGGCACAAGATATTTTTAAAAATTTGGTGCAGCCAAGGAAAAAGCACCCTGTATAATGCTTCGCGTTCAAACAACAACAGATTGTATATTTACTTTACATTCTGAGACGCTAGTTTAAAGCATATGAAGGAAACTTCAAAAATTTTATTATTACAGCTTTATGGTATAGTTGCCCACATTGCTATTTAGATATGCACATGAAATCTGCAGATTAACCAGAGCGAGCATGCAGGGTTTTTAAGATAGAGTGTGTTAGCAGTGCCAGCGGTTTCGGCTCCATTCACAGTCGTTTCTAGTGCCAGTCCTAGCAAAGGCTCATTCCATTATGTGTTCCAATGCTTCACAATTAGTGTGATTTCATGATTTCACCTCAACTCTCAACAATAGGTACTGCAGGAGACGGAAGAAAAGGGCTCCACTTGCGGTGCGTGTTTACTTGTAGCGGTGTTTATAGACCTGTGCTTACGGCCCCCACTGAGGTGTTTGTTTGGTGCATATTCTGAGAAGCGGGATGTGCAAAGGTTACTCGTACGGCAGCACTGTGGGGTCGTTGGCTGCACCAACAACCAGTGAAAGAGGAAGCTGCTCATGAGAGAGCCCCACACTGAGAAGCTGGTGTTTGTGTGATGTGTATTTGCCACACGAGTTTTCCGCGGCGCCTGAAAAAGACCATTTGGCAGTGGAATTACAGAGAGTAGTGCCTTCGTACCCAGCGTGTTTTCTCGGGTCGTAGTTCGTGGTGCTGCTGAAACCTACGCGATAGTGTGTGCACTACCTTCCTACGCTGCGGGCTTGGGATAACAGTGCCATTTATGGCCTTTCGACTTATTTATCTTTGATTTGCTCGATTCGCTTTTGGGACGGAAAGCCCATGCAGGTCAAACCTGTACCCAAAAGTGTTTTGGATCCGAAATAAAGGTGAAGAGTAATTAAGCGATCGGGCGCGCGTGTCGACTTCGTAACTTGCGCAGTGATGGTTCCGTTACGGAACAATTGTAACAAGACAGCATGGAACTTGACGGTTTTCGTGCACTGTGTTTTTCATGCACATGAATCAGCCGCATTCGAATACTCGCGGCCAGGAAAACTAATATCAGCCTATGACTGGCGTGCACAAAAACAGGGCTCCGCACGCGTCAATGTCTCACCTGATTTACTTTTTTTCCGCAATAAGTCGAGGAACTTGAACTGTTATAATTATACGATGCTGGCTTCAGCCCCACGAGAACGATGATAGGTTCCGAACAGAGCTGGTTCCCCCTTCAGCGATGTCATACATGGACACGCAAATCGTTGTGTCTGCTCAATTGACCGCGACGGGGAAAAAATTAGGCGCCTGTAACTGACAGCAAACGCAATTTAAAATATAATGCTTCTATATCGTGCAAACTTCACTGGTTCACTAATTATGTTGCTGAGTGCGTTGATTGTTAGTCTGAATACAGCCTACACAGTCTATGCTGGCGTAGTGCGTGTCTGGCTTTAACGTAAACACGCAGGCGCTAGAGCTTTCCTACGACGGCTCGAAATGTGCAAAACCATGAAAAAGCCGCTTATTGCACGCATATCGATCATTACGTACCACGACCGAGATGAGAAAACAAGGTGAAAATTCACGCAGAAACTCCACGGGAGTTCTATCAGTATGCGTAAGCATTGTGCCACTTGCTCATCTCCACGCAGCGCTGTGTCGTTATCAATCTTATCCAACTTGATCGGACCAGCATGAACACTTATCAAGCTTTATCGGTCGTTATCAACCTTATCAGAGTACATCCGACCCTTATATACCCTTATCGGTTGTTATCACCCTTATCGAACTCGATCCAACCCTTATCAACCCATATCGGTCGTTATCAACTTGCGAAAGTGGATTTCCAGCGAAGCTGTTGCAAAACCATGACTACAAGTGCTGAGCGGAGTATGCAATGCTTTATTGATGGTTCGGATGCTTGTTTTGAGCTTGTTTTTTTATTATTAGGTATCTAAAACAGAAATAGTGTATTTATGGTAATTATTCGATGAGGCATTTTGATATCTCGTAGAAGCAATGGCCGCTTCATCGAGTAACTTAGACCAAGAGATAAGATTGCGCCATCTGCCACAGGCAATTTTTATTGCGATAGCAATTATATGGACACTCAAAAGCAGATTTCTGCCGTCGGCGTCGCCGTAGTCGTCGCCGTCGCCGTGAGGTTCCGTATGACGTCAATGGAGATAAAATCATCGCCGCGCGCCGAACGCTGTATGTGCGAGTGAAAGGGCGCGAGGAGCGCGCGCTTTCACGGGGAGTGAACGCACGGCGGAGAACAAACGCGCGTTCTGCGCCGTGCTCCCTTAAGGCTGCAGAAGTAGGCGTCTCGTTCCTCCTTTACAATCACCATATATGTAGAGAAAACGCGCCTTCTTCCGACGCGGGGGAGGGGGGGGAGGGAAGGGAGGCGACGTTTAGCTGCGGCACCAAGTGCCTATTTATATCAGAGGCTCCGGCAACGGTCACCAACGCCGCACGCATTTTGAGCGAACGCGGGCAAAACGCCGACGGCGTCGACAACAGTTCTGCGTGTTGCCGGTGCTGCTGCATGTCCAAGTTTATACAGCTGATAAAGCTAATATCATTACTCCGTATAGCTCTCTACAAATTTGCTATCGCAATTGATGCTTCGCCTTTCAGGTGAAACTGCGACGACTTTTTTAAAATAATGTGGATGCAGCTAAAGAAAAGCAACCTCTATAATGCTTTGCGTTCAAACACGAACAGATTGCATATTTACTTCGCAATCAGAGAGGCTAGTTTAAAGCATATGAGGGAAAGCTAAAGAATTTATTATTACACCTTTGTGCAATACTTGCCCACATTGCTATTTAGATATTCAGATCAAATCTGCAATATAACCAGAGCAGGCATGGAGGGTGTTCAAGATTGAGTTTGTTGGCAGTGCCAATGCTTCCGGCTCCATGGTGAGTACAGGTTGTTTCTCTGATATGCTCAAGGAAGGTTTGTTATATTATATGTACTGGTAATTCACGATTCGTCTGAAATTGCAATGCTCCAGTGACAGCCGTGCCTATACTCTCAACCCCAGGTGCTGCAGGAGACGGAAGAAAAGGGCTGCACTAGCGGAGCTCCGTCAACGCTTGTAGCGGTGTTCATAGCACACCTGCTGAGCTGTTCGTTTGGTGCACATTCTGAGAAGCGGGACGTACAAAGGTTATTAAGGCAAAAGACTTAAATGTGTCATGGAGAAGTCTCCGTTTCAAGGCCCTTTCAAAACCGCGTCGTCGGCACGAAATGGTCCTCTTAGGATCAGAGGTGATAATGTGCACAAAACCGCGATTAAGGGCGGAAGAATGATTGAGCAAGTGAACTGAAGTGATAATGGGCATAGAGGGAGGTGAATGAGGTGAAGTAAGCGTGAATTCATAGCGAATTAAAGGAGTTAGGTGATAGGAGTCAAGCGAAAGGTAATGAAACGAGACGTTCTTGCTTTTCTTCTTCCGTTAGATTAGGGTAGCGCCGCCTACCTCTGGCTGTTCAACGCTCCCCATCTTCAGTCGAGGCATGTCTGCAGTCATCGTGACTGCAGAAGGAGCTGCGGAGTGGCTGTCAGTGTCCAACCATTTCACCAATGAGCGCGCGCCTCCGCGACAAGGGAGCTCCAGTTGCGCAATAGCTTCGCCTCAAGCTCGTGAAGGGGGCTGAACTTCGTACACTTTGTTGTGGGTGATGTCGCCTTCGTGCACAGAGGACCCACATACCCCAAACTATTGTATGGTCAGGTGACTCACCTTAATTGAGCCCTTACTGAACTGGAACGATTTCGCTGTAATTTAAGTCTCGCTGACTGTGCACACCAGACATTCTCATTGATTACTCAATGGCATTTGACTCCCCAATTAATCAACACTCTCTATTAGAGAAACTGGAACATTATGGCTTTAGAGGTGCTCTACTCAGATTTCTCACATCGTACTTTCATCATTGTCGACAGCAAATCACTGTTAATGGCTTTGTATCTCAAGTCAAACGAATCCATACTGGTGCGTCTCAGAGCATTATATTGGGCCCATTAGTCTTCAACATGCACTGGAACGATATAGTAAACAGTGAAACTGGCACAAAAAAATTGCCCGCCAATCCACCCTGTGAAGGTGGTTGGAAAGCGAATCTTTTTACGCCACCCTCACGGTGACTGCGGCGCACTTGATATTTCACACACTACAACGTAACTTTAACCACGGCCTTTATTATTATTTACTTCACAACAATGTTCACTACTGCTTTATGATCGGTGTGATATACACTACTAGACTACCCCATAGTGGGGTAGTCTAGAAAATGAACCGAAGCAGTTACTAGGCTGGAAGGGTTTCGAATGACGTCAACCCTCTTTCAAGCAGCTGCATAAGCTTTGCAACAGCTGCAATCTAATCTTACGGACCGCGCCGAGCCTGTTTCCGTTGTTTGCCCGCAGCCCTTATCATCCAACATGTTGGCTCATCACTTTGAAGCTTGTTTTTGTGGTTTTTCTTGCGAAAACGAGTGCTTAGTTGTACGCTGAATGCCTGAATTCAAGTAAGCTATACTGCTATACCTGCAATTGTTAGCGGTTCGTCGGGATCGTTTTTTGCTTACAACGACGGACACGACAGAACCCTTGGCTGGTAGAGGTACAAAGCTTCGCTTTAATATTTACTATATATACGCAGACGATCCAAGTATTTTCATAACAGGAGGCAATCTTATTAGCCTCATAGAAAAAGGCAACGTACTGTTAAGTAAACTTCACACTTCGAGTGTCGCCAACTCGTTAAACTTAAATGCTGCAAATACGGCATAAAACACTCGATATAACCAGCAGTTTAAAATTAGAGACATCAACTATACAAGTATCCCGCGGAGCTAACAGTGTTGGGCTCATTTTTAAAGAACACGTTATGTGGACAGATCAAGTAAATGCAACATGAAATAAAATTTCAGAAACTGTCCGCATTTGTGCAAATATCGCTACTTCCTGGCCAAGATTTTCAAGTTAATTTACAAATCCCTGTTATTGTCTAAATTATCGTACTGATACTTAGTCTGGGGCATGACAACAAAAACTAACACTCAGAAACTACAAAAAATTAAAAAAAAAGCGCTTCGCAACATCGTTAATGCCGCGTATAACGCATACATGGAACCAATATTCAAGACTCTAAATCTATTATCACTAAATGAACTCTACCATTCAACGGTAAATAAACGCTATAGATTGGAACTGAAAAATAACAATTTATTTACTGAATTGTCTGGTCTAAGCCAGACTGAGCATGTCCATAACACTGAGGGTGCGTGAACTCTGGAAGGTGCCTAGAACACGGAGAAACTACGGTACTCAGATGTTAAAATATTAGATACCTGTGGTGCTTAACAATTCAGAGCTCCAAGTATAACACAATAACACACTTGTTTGTCTTATTTGCTTTCCTGCGCTGCTCCCATTTTCTCAGCGTTTTCCCTTCACGAGACGATTTGCAATTTCATGTGGTATTCATGTACTCATGTGAGCCCATTTCTGTGCACAAGCGCTTTTTTTTGCACAATAACTCGTTAGTGTGCTTTTTACTGGTATTTAGGGCATTAGTGACTGATTTAGGACCTTTTCAAATAATACACCTGACTTCTGTACACTCATAGGGCGATTTTGTTCAGGTGCTGTACTTATGATGCGCCTTGTTTGCTAATACTAAAGTTTGGTGGTCGGCCAACTGAAATTTGGAGGTTGGTCAGCTTGAAACAGCCGAGCCAAAGAATGCTTACGAATTAGTAGACAATTCTATGAATTTCTGTAGCATTTTCTTGTCTGTACCCGCAAAGTGTCATTGATACTGAAACAAAATTATTGATTGATTGATTAATTGATTGATTGATAATCCAGATTCGATGCTTTCAAACTACTAAGATAGCTTGTGAGTGTACACATCTTAAAGAAACAAACGAATTGAGTTTTGTTTTAAATTTTATTAACTGCTGCATATATCCTTATAATCGCTTGATATTATGAATATTTTCTGCTTTAGTTTAATAGTTCTTCATTAGTTTGCCGGACTTATATTCGAAAAAGTATTTTTTAAGGTGAATCGAAAAATGAAAATGACCTTGTGGTGTTTTTTTAGCTGCACCAAACATTTCGAAATTGCCTGAGGCAGAAACCACAATTACTTTAAGGCACGTGTATCTATATACGGATTGTAGCTAGTGAGTATTCAAGTCATGTCAACGCAGAACAAATTATGAGGATGGTACCGGTTTCGAGATACATGTTCCGTCAACAATGTGGTAAAAATGCGCTGTTGTTCCTCTTACGTTTGAAAAAACAACGACGACAAGAACAGCAAAGAAAATAAAATAAAAAGAAAACCGTTGTTTTATGCATTCGAACACAAAAGTACCTGGAACGTCAATGCATTTCGTCGGATACTTTGAAAATTAGTATCTCGAAACTAGCATACTGTCGTGATAATACGTTTTAAGTGGACACGCCTTGCGAACTCACCGGCTACAATTCAATAATTGAAATATGTGCCGTAATTTATGTAACTAAAAATGACCTGTGTACTTTTGTTAATTATTCGCTGAAGCATTTTGTTTTCTAGTAGAAGTAATAGCCACCTCAACGAGTAAGTTAGATCAAGAGTAAATATTGCGCTATCTGGCACAAGATATTTCTTAAAATTTGGTGCAGCCAAGGAAGAAGCACCCTGTATAATGCTTCGCGTTCAAACAACAACAGATTGTATATTTACTTTACATTCTGAGACACTAGTTTAAAGCATATGAAGGAAACTTCAAAAATTTTATTATTACAGCTTTATGGTATAGTTGCCCACATTGCTATTTAGATATGCACATGAAATCTGCAGATTAACCAGAGCGAGCATGCAGGGTTTTTAAGATAGAGTGTGTTAGCAGTGCCAGCGGTTTCGGCTCCATTCACACCGTGTTTAGTGCCAGTCCTAGCAAAGGCTCATTCCATTATGTGTTCCAATGCTTCACAATTAATGTGATTTCATGATTTCACCTCAACTCTCAACAATAGGTACTGCAGGAGACGGAAGAAAAGGGCTCCACTTGCGGTGCGTGTTTACTTGTAGCGGTGTTTATAGACCTGTGCTTACGGCCCCCACTGAGGTGTTTGTTTGGTGCATATTCTGAGAAGCGGGATGTGCAAAGGTTACTCGTACGGCAGCACTGTGGGGTCGTTGGCTGCACCAACAACCAGTGAAAGAGGAAGCTGCTCATGAGAGAGCCCCACACTGAGAAGCTGGTGTTTGTGTGATGTGTATTTGCCACACGAGTTTTCCGCGGCGCCTGAAAAAGACCATTTGGCAGTGGAATTACAGAGAGTAGTGCCTTCGTACCCAGCGTGTTTTCTCGGGTCGGTGTTCGTGGTGCTGCTGAAACCTACGCGATAGTGTGTGCACTACCTTCCTACGCTGCGGGCTTGGGATAACAGTGCCATTTATGGCCTTTCGACTTATTTATCTTTGATTTGCTCGATTCGCTTTTGGGACGGAAAGCCCATGCAGGTCAAACCTGTACCCAAAAGTGTTTTGGATCCGAAATAAAGGTGAAGAGTAATTAAGCGATCGGGCGCGCGTGTCGACTTCGTAACTTGCGCAGTGATGGTTCCGTTACGGAACAATTGTAACAAGACAGCATGGAACTTGACGGTTTTCGTGCACTGTGTTTTTCATGCACATGAATCAGCCGCATTCGAATACTCGCGGCCAGGAAAACTAATATCAGCCTATGACTGGCGTGCACAAAAACAGGGCTCCGCACGCGTCAATGTCTCACCTGATTTACTTTTTTTCCGCAATAAGTCGAGGAACTTGAACTGTTATAATTATACGATGCTGGCTTCAGCCCCACGAGAACGATGATAGGTTCCGAACAGAGCTGGTTCCCCCTTCAGCGATGTCATACATGGACACGCAAATCGTTGTGTCTGCTCAATTGACCGCGACGGGGAAAAAAATTAGGCGCCTGTAACTGACAGCAAACGCAATTTAAAATATAATGCTTCTATATCGTGCAAACTTCACTGGTTCACTAATTATGTTGCTGAGTGCGTTGATTGTTAGTCTGAATACAGCCTACACAGTCTATGCTGGCGTAGTGCGTGTCTGGCTTTTACGTAAACACGCAGGCGCTAGAGCTTTCCTACGACGGCTCGAAATGTGCAAAACCATGAAAAAGCCGCTTATTGCACGCATATCGATCATTACGTACCACGACCGAGATGAGAAAACAAGGTGAAAATTCACGCAGAAACTCCACGGGAGTTCTATCAGTATGCGTAAGCATTGTGCCACTTGCTCATCTCCACGCAGCGCTGTGTCGTTATCAATCTTATCCAACTTGATCGGACCAGCATGAACACTTATCAAGCTTTATCGGTCGTTATCAACCTTATCAGAGTACATCCGACCCTTATATACCCTTATCGGTTGTTATCACCCTTATCGAACTCGATCCAACCCTTATCAACCCTTATCGGTCGTTATCAACTTGCGAAAGTGGATTTCCAGCGAAGCTGTTGCAAAACCATGACTACAAGTGCTGAGCGGAGTATGCAATGCTTTATTGATGGTTCGGATGCTTGTTTTGAGCTTGTTTTTTTATTATTAGGTATCTAAAACAGAAATCGTGTATTTACGGTAATTATTCGATGAGGCATTTTGATATCTCGTAGAAGCAATGGCCGCTTCATCGAGTAACTTAGACCAAGAGATAATGTTGCGCCATCTGCCACAGGCAATTTTTATTGCGCAATTATATGGACACTCAAAAGCAGATTTCTGCCGTCGGCGTCACCGTCGTCGTCGCCGTCGCCGTGAGGTTCCGTATGACGTCAATGGAGATGAAATCGTCGCCGCGCGCCGAACGCTGTATGTGCGAGTGAAAGGGCGCGAGGAGCGGGCGCTTTCACGGGGAGTGAACGCACGGCGGAGAACAAACGCGCGTTCTGCGCCGTGCTCCCTTAAGGGCTACAGAAGTAGGCGTCTCGTTCCTCCTTTACAATCACCATATATGTAGAGCAAACGCGCCTTCTTCCAACGCGGGGAGGGAAGGGAGGCGACGTTTAGCTGCGGTACCAAGTGCCTATTTATATCAGAGGCTCCGGCAACAGTCACCAACGCCGCACGCATTTTGAGCGAACGCGGGCAAAACGCCGACGGCGTCGACAACAGTTCTGCGTGTTGCCGGATGCTGCTGCATGTCCAAGTTTATACAGCTGATAAAGCTAGTATCATTACTCCGTATAGGTCTCTACAAATTTGCTATCGCAATTGATGCTTCGCCTTTCAGCTGAAACTGCGACAACTTTTTAAAAAATAATGTGGATGCAGCTAAAGAAAAGCACCCTCTATAATGCTTTGCGTTCAAACACGAACAGATTGCATATTTACTTCGCAATCAGAGAGGCTAGTTTAAAGCATATGAGGGAAAGCTAAAGAATTTATTATTACACCTTTGTGTAATACTTGCCCACATTGCTATTTAGATATTCAGATCAAATCTGCAATATAACCAGAGCAGGCATGGAGGGTGTTCAAGATTGAGTTTGTTGGCAGTGCCAATGTTTCCGGCTCCATGGCGAGTACAGGTTGCCTCTCTGATATGCTCAAGGAAGGTTTATTATATTATATGTACTGATAATTCACGATTCGTCTGAAATTGCAATGCTCCAGTGACAGCCGTGCCTATACCATAGAGAAAGAAAAAAAAGTTAAAGAGTGGACACTCCCATAGACCCCGGCGGCCCAATCGACTCTAGCGCACCTGGTGGTTGGTGAGAGCAACTGGCCTGCGCTTCCCGTTTCGGTTTCACTGGCGCGAATTTTGGATTACTGTGCGCAACCGACGTTTGGCTATGGCGAAAGTTAATGATTTCAGACCACTTTTCTCCGCCCAAATAGCAATGTTCTTGTACGCGTTCCACGATGGGACGGAGGCGTTCCGTTCCATCGAGCCGAACGCGATTCTGCATACGTTGCACAATGTTCACGTCTTGCCGCCGCATACAGCCGCAAACTGTTTTTTTAGCAAACCTCGCCGTCCTCATAAGCTCCAGAAAAAGATTACAACTGCGCGAATAAGACACCACGTAAGAAACACAGAAACGCCCACCCACACGAAGCGCAACGCGTGTGGGCGTGTTTATGTTTCTTACATGGCGTCTTATTCGCGCAGTTGTAACCTTTTTCTGATTCAATGACCCAACTAGCCCAACAACATGTAATTTAACAAGCTTCGCTTGAAAACGTACTTCACCTGCTGTCTCACACACGAAAACACCGAAGCAGCCGACGTTGACGAAACCTTCCCGCTGTCATGCCTATGGTCATGCCTGGGCTTGTCGCATGCTGGTATGGCGAGTACTCTCGGCGCGAAATCGTAGATGCTGCTTATGGCAGTGCGGCTGAACAAAAATAACCACGTAAGGTGCGTTGAATAAATTGTTTTTATGTATAAATAACATGTCAAATATAGGCGCATAATTATTATTTTGTAAAAAACATTCTGTTTAATTGATGATAACTTTTTGTTTTTCGCACTTGCGTCCTCTGGCGTTTGGTGAGAGCACTAGTTTGTTACGTGGTCGTGACGTACTTCCTGAGGCCAGATTTCGCGGAGTGTCCTCTCTTAACTTTTTTTTCTTTCTCTATGCCTATACTCTCAACCCCAGGTGCTGCAGGAGACGGAAGAAAAGGGCTGCACTAGCGGAGCTTCAACGCTTGTAGCGGTGTTCATAGCACACCTGCTGAGCTGTTCGTTTGGTGCACATTCTGAGAAGCGGGACGTACAAAAGTTATTAAGGCAAAAGCCTTAAATGTGTCATGGAGAAGTCTCCGTTTCAAGGCCCTTTCAAAACCGCGTCGTCGGCACGAAATGGTCCTCTTAGGATCAGAGGTGATAATGTGCACAAAACCGCGATTAAGGGCGGAAGAATGATTGAGCAAGTGAACTGAAGTGATAATGGGCATAGCGGGAGGTGAATGAGGTGAAGTAAGCGTGAATTCACAGCGAATTAAAGGAGTTAGGTGATAGGAGTCAAGCGAAAGGTAATGAAACGAAACGTTCTTGCTTTTCTTCTTCCGTTAGATTAGGGTAGCGCCGCCTACCTCTGGCTGTTCAACGCTCCCCATCTTCAGCCGAGGCATGTCTGCAGTCCTCGCGACTGCAGGCATGCAGGAGTGGCTGTCAGTGTCCAACCGTTTCACCAATGAGCGCGTGCCTCCGCGACAAGGGCGCTTCAGTTGCGCAATAGCTGCGGCTCAAGCTCGTGAAGGGGCTGAACTTCGGACACTTTGTTGCGGGTGATGTCGCCTTCGTGCCCAGAGGACCCAGAAACCCCAAACTATTGTATGGTCAGGTGGCTCACCTTAATTGAGCCCTTACTGAACTGGAACGATTTCGCTGTAATTTACGTCTCGGTGACTGTGTACACTAGGCATACTCATTGATTACTCTAAGGCATTTGACTCAAATAATGAACACTTTTTATTAGAGAAACTGGAACATTTCGGCTTCAGAGGTACTTTCCCAACATTTACCACATCATATTTTCATTGTCGTCGCCAACAAGCCACTGTTAATAGCTTCGTATCTAAAGTCAAACGAATCCATACGGGTGTGTCTCAGAGCAGTATATTGGGCCCATTATTCTTCAATATATAATTGAACAATATAGTAAACATAAACACTAAGAAAATATTTGCAATATACGCAGACGATACAAGTATTTTCATAACAGGAGGCGATTCTTTTCGCCTCGTAGAAAGAGGCAACGTAGTGTTAAATTCACGCTTCGAGTGTCGCCAACTCGTTATATTTAAGTGCTGCGAATAAGAAAGGAATTTTATTTCACTTTCAGCATAAAACAACTACGACAACAAGAACACCGACAATTAGTTTAAAAAACGGGCAAGTTTGCACTCGGTCGTGCAAAGCTTAGGCACAGCGAAACTGTCGATCCTCAAGTTTTACTGGCTGCTACTGCTAGGTATTAACTTGGTTGCTGCTAGGTCTTAACTTGGTTTAACTTAATGTATCTGCATGTATGAAGGTATTCTCGAGCGATCATTTTCGGAAGTACCTTCACTTTCGCGACATTTCGCGTGACTAGTGTTGGACGCGTCGGCGCATACGAGCGGCAGCGTTCCTGGCATGCCACAAACGCAGGTAGGCTAACCAAGGTTGGCACAGTGCCAAGAACGCTGTTGCTTGCCGATGCCGAACGCCTTGGCGACATTTCGCGTAACTAGCGCTGGACACGTCGGCGCCTACGAGCGGCAGCGTTCCTGGCATGCCACAAACGCCGGCAAAGCCAAGGTTGCAACAGTGCCAAGAATGCTGTTGCTTGCTGACGCCGAACGCCTTGGCCACATTTCGCGTGACTAGCGCTGGACACGTCGGCGCCTACGAGCGGCAGCGTTCCTGGCATGCCACAAACGCAGGTAGGCTAACCAAGGTTGGCCCAGTGCCAAGAACGATGTTGCTTGCTGACGCCGAACGCCTTGGCGACATTTCGCGTGACTAGCGCTGGACGCGTCGGCGCCTACGAGCGACAACGTTGCTGGCATGCCACAAACGCAGGCAGGCTAACTAAGGTTGGCACAGTGCCAAGAATGCTGTTGCTTGTCGACGCCGAACGCCTTGGCAACATTTCGCGTGACTAGCGCTGGACGCGTCGGCGCCTACGAGCGACAGCGTTCCTGGCATGCCACAAACGCAGGCAGGCTATCCAAGGTTGGAACAGTGCCAAGAACGCTGTTGCTTGAAGACGCCGGGCGCCTTTTTGACATTTCGCGTGACTAGCGCTGGACGCGTCGGCGCCTACGAGCGACAGCGTTCCTGGCATGCCACAAACGCAGGCAGACTAACCAAGGTTGGAATAGTACCAAGAACGCTGTTGCTTGCCGACGCTGAACTCCTTGGCAACATTTCACGTGACCAGCGCTGGACGCGTCGGCGCCTATAGGAGCGACAGCGTTCCTGACATGCCACAAACGCAGACAGGCTAACCAAGGTTGGCTCAGTGCCAAGAACGCTGTTGCTTGCCGACGCCGAACGCGTTGGAGGCTAGCCGTTCGTTATCAATGGGCCAGCTTTTTTTTCTCCTGGCTCAGCGCTCCGCGGAGAGAAGAGAGGCGGGGGTCGGAAAGATAGGGAGCTGGCGAGGAGGATACTGCGTGCGCACGCACACGGTCTCCTCATCCTGCTCCTGGTTGCCATAGCTACGGCGCGGCAGTTTCTTGATACGAAACACAAATTAAGGCTGATTTAAACAGCTTAGCTGTAAAATAAAACCGCTGTTTTATGAATTGGAATACAAAAATACCTGGAACGTCAATGCATTTCGTCGGACACTTTGAAAATGACTATCCTGAAACTGGCGTAGTCGTGATAAGCTTTAAGTGGGTATGCCTAGGGAACTCAGCGGCTACAATTCGTAAATTGAAATATGTGCCCTAATTTAAGTAACTAAAACGATGATCTGTGTACTTATGTTAATTATTTGCTGAATAATTTTGATTTCTCGTAGCAGTAATAGCCGCCTCAACGAGTAATTTAGATCTAGAGTTATAATAGGTCACCCGTCGAGGTTCACTTGAAGTGGTACGCAGTTAGAAGTTTTCGTTTTGTTGTCAACAAGATGAGGAAATGACCGTATCGCCGACACATTATGGCTGCGCATTACCTCCATCTGTGTTCAAGGAACTAAGGTAGGCTAGTTGGTTACGAATATTATGTATGTCTCTCGCTGTGTCCCGTTTAAATTAGCGCCGTAAAACCATGTTTCATAATACCTCTATATGTGCATGCGAGTACTGAAATAATTATTGTTGCTTCAGTCAATGTTAGAGAAATAACTTGGGGGAATCATTCCGTGTTGGCCCTTACACAGCTCATCGCCGCCTTATAAGTGGCACTGTACGTTCATTTTCTTTTGTAGCGTTAGCTACACTGGCCTAGCCAAGCCCGTTTCGCGCGGCACATCAAGAGCCGTGCTGCGCTGCGCAAGGATCAGTGATGTCACACGGCTTGCGCACCGGAGCCACCGGAGCCGGCACCTCTCGCGCACTCCGCCGCCGCGCGCGACTCACCGCCGCCGGTCGGCGCATTCCAGAGGAGTGACGTCGTAGCCGTGGTAGACGCACTGGCGCCGGCGCGCGCTCGCTGTGCAGCCGCCGTCTGACACTGCGCTGGAGCCGCTGCGCTTCTGACTGGCGTTTGCCAGTGTGGTATAGCCATGGAGAAGGAGAGCGCAAATGCTGCTCAACAGCGCAGAAGAACGGAGAAGCTTGACTCATCGGATACCGAAGTAGTTGCCTGGCAATTAGCGGTTGAGCGTAGGAGGAATGAACAGAAGAAGGCTAAACGTGCTGCGGAGACACTGGAGCAAAGGGACGAACGTCTAGCAAAACGGCGTCGCCAGGAGGCTGAGCGACGTGCCCGACCACCCCTGCAGCAACAACAAAACGCCGTCGATGATGTCAAGGCTCGCCGATCGACTGAATATACTGTGAAACTCAGCGAAAGCGCCAGTGCGACTCGGACCTTCAGCTGAACCTTTGCTAACGCTACGTATATCCTGGCATAGCCGAGCTAAGCCACTGCAACTATTTTTTTTTGTTCACTCACGGTTCAGTTTTGGAAGTGGCAGCCATTCCTCTGATGCTTGTGCGCTGCTGACTCAGCAAGGGATGCTGCAAGGCAGTGGTTACATGAGTTTACCTTTAACGCTTGAATTTGAGCAGCCAACGGCTGAACAGCCGACCATGGTTTTGATAGGCGCCTGCAACCGGGTAATCTTCGAGTGTTACAAAGCCGGACTGCAAGCGCATCAATATAGGATTCAACGGTGAAGCGGTGGCGGCGGCTGCGCTTCCTCGAACCGGAAACAGCGAGCAGACGGCGCATCCCAGAATCCCTCACTCTTTTACGGGTCACCTACTGAGCTATCTGGTACAGGCAATTAAAAAAAAAATTGGTGGAGCTAAAGAAGAAGCACCCTGTATAATGTTCCGCGCTCAAACAAGAACAGATTGCACATTTACTTCGCATTCAGAGACACTAGTTTAAAGCATATGATAGAAAGATCAAACATTTGATTACTACACCTTTATGTTATAGTTGCCCACATTGCTGTTTAAATATGCAGATGAAATGTGAAGATTGACCAGAACGAACATGGAGGGTTTTCAATATAGAGTATGTTAGCAGTTCCAATGGTTTCGGCTCCATTCGTAGCGTGAGCTGCCGTCTTTGCGGTTCCGGAACAGCCTTATTCCATTGTGTGTTCCAATATTTTATGATTAGTGATGCATTATACGCTGATTATACTGATTATTATTGATGATGAGTGCTTATTATACTGGTGCATTGTACGCGTATGCATGACTGAGCCTTGTTTATCATGTTCATCACGTATTTTATATCATAACTGTTTACTAGTTTTTTCTTGAATTGCTTTGTTTATTTTCTCAAAATTTTCTAGGTTATCGTAAATTGTACCCATATCTTGAATCGGTGATGGTGTGCCTAATTATGTTGTTTAGTTAAGCAAAAGCTTTTGCAATAATACTTTTGTGTTTATATAATGCATTTATGTTTGCTCTTTTTTTTTTTCGAAATAGTACCATTTGTACCTGCCCTTCCTGTTATAATCCCATGAGGGATTGACAGTATGTGAAATAAATAAATAAATAAATAAATAAATAAATAAATAAATAAATAAATAAATAAATAAATAATAAATAAATAAATAAATAAATAAATACTGTATTGAAATAATTATTTAATTAATTAATTTATTCATGTATCTTTACATAGATGGGTGAAAAGAAAAAGCTGCCAGTAAGGCAGCTTGACGGGTTCTCACCCCCGTACGTTTGAGCAACAACCGTTTACAGCAAGCAAAAAAGTAACAAAGAAATAATGCATGTACAAGCATTTCGCTCAACTAGTACAGGTATAATATAGTTCACTTGCATGCCGATTTATACAGGGCTGAAGCAAAGCGGAAGTTTGCGAGCCATGTTCAACTGAATAAAAACGATTTTATAGGAAAAAAAAAGAACGACACAAAGGAACAAACTATGAAAAATACGCTTAAGCTTTAGTGCGGTTACATTTTCTAACACAATATCATGATCATTGAAGTAATTTAACAGTTTCGGGATTCTACTTTTGAGCATCTGCGCTCCATAATTAGTATGGTTTAGTGGCACTTTCCAGCACTCCCGATTTCTGGTATTGTATATGTGTATTGGTGATGGTAAGTTTCGCAAGGAAAGTTAGATTAGAGCAGTGATGCCGATTTTCTCTTAACAATGTTTTGCCGAGACAATAATCATGAAAGTTTTCCAAAGAAATTAAACCACACTTTTTTATTAGAGCAGCCGCTCCAGTGTACCATGGAACATTAGATATAGCTCTGATTGTCTTATTTTGAGCACGAGCGAGTTTTCCTATATTTGTTAACGTTGTATTGCCCCATACAATACATCAGTACTGCGCACCCGCCGTGGTTGCTCAGTGGCTATGGTGTTGGGCTGCTTAGCACGAGATCGCGGGATTGAATCCCGGCCTCGGCGGCCGCATGTCGGTGGGGACGAAATGCGGAAATACCCGTGTACTTAGATTTAGGTGCACGTTAAAGAACCCCAGGTGGTCTAAATTGTTCTGAAGGCCCCCACTACGGCGTGCCTCATAATCAGATAGTGGTTTTGAGCCGTAAAACCCCACGATTAAAAAAAAAAGCAGTATTGCATGCTAGAAAAAAAAAGCGAGTGATATAGTAACATCCTAATGTTCATGGGTAGTACATCTCTATTCCTATGAAGGAAACATATTACTTGTGGCAGCCTTGTTATTACATAATCGGTCTGCATGTTCCAGAGCTTATGTTCAGTAAATATCACTTCTAAAGATTTATAATTGCTGACTATGTCTATTCGGTTGCCATTTAAAAAGAGTGAAAAATCTGCAGGAAGTTGCTTGCCCTTTGATCTAAATACAATTGCCTTGGTTTTCTTCATATTTATGGTTGGGTCAATACTTGAAGCTTAGGGCGCTAGTTTGGAGAGAATTTAATTTCCTCGGCGGAATAGTGCCACGGGATTGCCATCCGGAATGAATAAACTTGTATCGATCGTCCGCATATATTACAAATTTTAATTCCCGATAAATCAGTGTGATATTACTAATGAACAAATTGAAAAGGTAAGGTCCCAAAATACTGCCTTGGGGTACGCCGCAAGAAATGGTTTCACGGAAGAAAGGCCATGACCAATTGCTACACACCGTTTATGATTGCTCAAGTGGGACTAAGTCATGTTGTGCGCTAAGCCACGTACGTATGCCATATAATTATAGCCTGGGAAGAAGTAAGCTTTCGTTCAAGGAATCAAACGTGTTAGTGAAATCAATAAAGATACCTAATATGAAATTTTTACGTTCAATGTTCTCCAATATATACCCTCTCTGTGTGAGGAGGGCGATCTCTGTGGACCGGTACTGCATAAACCCAAATTGTGCATTCGTTATTAGGTTATGTTTATCTGTAAAAGATGACACGCGAGAAAGTAAGTGTTTTTCTAAACCCTTTGAAAGCACAGGCAAGATTGATATAGGCTTGTAATTGTTTAAATTATTCCGGTGACCTGTTCTTGTGAAGGATCCCACCTTCGTGGTTTGTAACTGTACCACTGGAAAAGCAGACATTAAAAATGTGTGTGAGTGCTCCCACCATAATATCTGCAACAAATTTTATTGAACGGATATGTATGTCATAATAGTCACCGGCAGTACTATTTTTCAAACCTGAGATTAGAGAGAACACCTGGCACTTGGATATGCTGCTTAAGAACACTGTATCTTTGCATGATTCTTTATGATGACATGTGTTAGCATCCGCGATAGGGGGATGATCCATATCTACAAAGTAATCATTAAAAATATTTGCTAGTTCTTTGCCGTTTACGAACGTCCCATTAATCTTAAGCTCAGGAGGTTTGTTAAGTGCCTTATTGCTACCAAATATTGTATTTACTTTTTTCCATGTGAGTGACGGGTTGTTTGTAGCTTGCGCAAAATTGATATTAAAATATATAGTCCTAGCAGTGCGAACTTCTTTATTCAGCTTATTACGGTATGCTTTATAACTCTTCAATAACTGTGGGGCACGAGAGGCGAAAAAGACCTCATACATTTTATATTTAACCTTGATTTTGTTTATCAATTCTTTCGTGATACACGGCTTACGAATTTTTCTGGATGATTGGAATTCTGTATATGGGAAATTTAATTCGTAAGCCTTCTTGAATTTCTGTAGAAATATGTGAAAGGCTGAATCAATATTCTCAGCTGCAAAAATCGCATCCCAGGACATAACTGATAGATACCGACGAAAGTTATCTAGATTCCGAGACGTGATGTTTTGTATGAGCATGTATGGTCTTTCTTTTACATGTTCATTGATAGATGTAAATATAGGTAAGTGATCACTGAAATCACATGAGAGAGTCCCAGATATTACATTGTTAACTTCAAAGCTTTTAAGAAAGAAGTCAATTAGCGTAGAAGAATGAGTGGTTATTCTAGTGGGTGAATTAATTGCATTAATTAGGCCACAGCTCTCATACAGCCAAACCATTTCACTTGCCATTGGGCACTTCGAGAGCAAATCAATGTTGAAATCGCCACGGCATACTATATTGAGCTTATTGGAGTCACTGTAGTCAATTTTTTTTAAAGATGGCTGTATAACTTAGAAGGACAGCCGTTGGGTGGACGATAAACAATTGATATAAGTTTGTCGTTCATTAAAATACTCAATGCTTCGCAATCAGCTCCTGAGTAGGCCTGGTCGTCAAGTAGTTCGCACTGTAATGTCTCATTTATCAAAATTGACATCCCGCCACCACTCGACAAGGGCGATTTAAGGAAAACACATTAAAAATTAAATTATGGGGTTTTACGTGCCAAAACCAGTTCTGATTATGAGGCACGCCGTAGTGGGGGACTCCGGAAGTTTGGACCACCTGGGGTTCTTTAACGTGCACCTAAAGCTAAGTACACGAGTGTTTTCGCATTTCGCCCCCATCGAAATGCGGCCGCCGTGGCCGGGATTCGATCCCGCGACCTCTGTAGCAAGTCAAGGTGAAAACGTTGTCATCAGTGTACCACGTTTCCGTTAGCATGATGACGTCAAACAGGAAACCGAGCTGTTCAAAAATATTTCGAGACACGCGTGCTTGTTATTTGCGGATTGAGCGTTCATACGAAAAAACTTCAGCCCGGATAGGTAGCTTTTCTTTACATGACTTTGTAGTTGTACCTCAACTCTCAACAGCAGGTGCTGCAGGAGACGGAAGAAAATGGTGGTGGGTGTTCGCTTGCAGCGGTGTTTATAGACCTGGTCTTACCGCACCTGCTGAGCTGTTTGTTTGGTGCATATTCTGAGAAGCTGTATGTACAACACTTATTCGTCCGGTGGCACTGTGCCGTCGTCGGCGGCACCAGCAACAGTGAAAGAGGAAGCTGCTTATGAGAGAGCCCTGCGATGCTTGTGTTTGTGTGACGTGTATTCGCCGTACGAGTTTTCCGCGGCGCCTGAAAAGCACCTTTCGGCAGTGGCTTTACAGAGAAGAACCTGCGTACCCAGCGTGTTTGCTTGGGTTGAAATTAGTGGTGCGGCTGTAACCTACGCGATAGTGTGTGTGCCGCCTTCCTACGCTGCGGGCTTCGGATAACAGTTCCTTTAAGGCCTTTCGGCGTCTCTATTTTGTATGTGCTCAATTCGCTTTCCGGACGGAAAGCCCACGGAGGTCGAACCTGCACCCAAAACTGCTTTGCGTTACAAATAAAGGTGAACTACTAGTAATTAAGTGATCGGGCATGCGTGTAGACTTCGTAACTTGCGAAGCGATTGTTCCGTCACGGAACAAGTGTAACTGGACGGTTTTCGTGCACTGTGTTCTTCATGCTCATGAACCAGCCGCATTCGAGTACTCGCGACCAGGAAAACAGAAATCAGGCACATGACTGGCGTGCACAATAACGCGGCTCCTAACGCGTCAATGCCTCGCCTGATTTTCTTTTTTAGCAACGTATCGAGGAACTTGAACTGTTCTAGTTATACGATGCAGGCACTCAGCTACACGAGGACCGCGTCAGGTTTCTAACATCGTCATGGATGCGCAAATTGTTATGTGTTCTCAATTGACTGCGACGGTAAACAATAATAAACCGGCTGTAACTGGCAGCAAACGCAATTTAAAATGCAATGCTTCTATCTCGTGCACACTGCACTGCAACACAAATAAGTATATTGCTGAGTGTGTTGGTCGTTAGCGTGAATACAGCCTATGCAGACTTGCTGTTCGTAGTTTGCGTCTAGCTTTTACGTAAACATGTAGGCGCTAGAGCTTTCCTAGAAGTGTTTGCAATGCGCAAAAACATAAAAAAGACGTTACAAAGGCAGGTGAAAATTCACGCAGAAACTCCACCGGAGTTCTATCAGTATGCGTAAGCATTGTGCCACTTGCTCATCTCCACGCAGCGTGGTGTCATTATCAATTTTGTCAATCTTGATCGGAACAGCATAAACACTTATCAAGCTTTATCAGTCCTGAACCTTATCGAACTCGATCCAACCCTTATCAACCCTTATCGGTCCTTATCAATGTGCGAAAGTGGATGTCCAGCGAAGCTGTTAAAAATCCACCACTGAAACTGCTGAGGTGGGTATGCACGAATTATTGATGGTTCAGATGCTTGTTTTGAGCTTGTGTTTTATTGAAACGTGTAGAGGTCTCTGTGTTGTATCGGTGATTTCAATTAATGTATGCACTGTTCGCTTCACTTTGTAGAGTGCTTGTAGCCTCAGCCTTACGGAGTCTACGAACCATTGTTAAAGGAGGTATGATCCATTTGCATTCGCCTTACTTGACGGACCGACATGTTTTGTGGTTGGGTAGGTTTATAAATGCTTACGCATTTAAAATGCCGCACAACGTATGGCGCTAGCACGTGGCACAAACATGTTAGTTACCTATTAAAAAACAAACTACAGCGTACTACATGTCGTCTAGTCCCCTTATGCCCCCCAAAACCGTGTATAAAATAATTACGCAGAACATGCCAGAAGAAGTTTGGCCCGAAGTTTGCACGAAGTAGTAATTGCAGTGAAGCCGACGAAGCTGCAGCTGTGTTGAACTAGACAATATTGCAGGGTGTTCTTGCTACAGAGTTACCGTGGTAAATTATATCATCAGAAGTGTTATCGCGTTAAACGAGACACATCTACCGGCCTACAGATACGACGAGAGTGCTGCAGTGGATTCAGAACCCGCCATCACAAGTGGCTGACACTCGCAAAGGCGATGTCCAAAGGGAACGCACGACAACTTCCACGACACTGCAAGAACAGTTCCGCCGCCCGTGATGTGTTTCAAGGTAGCGCCATTCTGCCTTTCCCACTGCCCTCATTCTCTAATTGTCCTCCTACACAGAGCGCCGTTAGCTGCCCCAAAATGTTTTCTACACATATCAACACACCTGTAAAAACAAATGAGCTTTAGTTTAAGTGGTACTACCTCTATTCTCAATACTCGTTTTGAAACTGTACCCTGCGCGGCAAATCTTTATTCATGCGTATTATGCGCAACCATGCTGCGTGAAAAAAAAAAAAAGACATTGGAATCTTTTTATGTCCCGTGGCAGCCCTAAGCCAATCACGCACGGGCAATGGCGGCAAAGGTCGAGGGTGAGCAGGACCGCAGCTTGATTAAACAATAACGCATTCTCGAAGCTTTTTATCTGGGGACCTTAGTGATGAGCGGATGGCAACACCATCTGGTGGCGTTGTAGGCAACCGTGACCGAACTGTACTCGAATTGGTGGCATCTAAATCGGCACGTGAGCTTCCACGAGTAGAGTGACCTTCTGGCGCGTGCCCAAGGATACCGAAGGCTTCCAGTTCGGACGCCGCTTATGCCATCTACACGATATTTAGGAACAGTGTAAAAAAAGGGAAAACTAATGCTTGAGAGGTAATTAGTGGGTCTTTTAAACTAGCTATCTGGACATGGCAATCTGTCGTGCAGCTAACATCCGCTTCTTCCGTAAATATACACTTTAAAAGGCAGACCGGCGCTGTCAGTCGCAGGCGCTTCAAAAAAAAAAAAACAGTAAAAAATTACAACCGAAACTCGCTTAATGCGTAATAATCGTGTTGCGAAGCATTATATAGTGGCTACTTATTAGCTCCTTTGTGAGCTGAACGTTCTTGTTTCTCTTCTTGCGTTAGATTAGGGTAGCGCTGCCTATTTCTGGCTATTCTGCCGCATGACGTAAAAGAAACGCTCACCTTCTTTATTCGAGACATGTCTGTAGTCCTCGGTACAGCGGCAGGAGCAGTGGAGTCGATGTCAGTCTCCAAGCAATTCACCAATGAGCACGCGCCTCCGCGACAAGGGCGAGGCAGTTTCTCAATAGCTGCGCCTCAAGCACGTGAAAGGGGCGGAGCTTCGCAATTGTTTGTGGGTGATTTCGCCTTCGTGGCCAGAGGACCCAGAACCTCCAAACAATTTTATGGTCAGTTGATTCGTCCCTACTACACTGGAACGATTTTGCTGTAATTTGCGTCTCGCTGAATGTAGCCAAGGCGTAGAACTTGCTGAACCAGAGGAAGCCTATGCAGAGTTCACAAATATTTTCAAGGCGGTGTACCACGAAAGTTTTCCACGTAAGTTAAGAAAACAAGCTCGGAAGGCCGTAAGCTATGGGTCACATGGGAATACTTAAAGAATATTAAAGAGAAAGATAAACTCTACCAGCGTTTCATGAAAACCAGGGCCTTATTGAATTACATGTTATTAAATGCTTCCAAAACAATCTAACCAGGGAACTCCGAGAAGCAACATAGATTTAGATGACCAATATGTTTTCTCCCAAATTGATAGAAGACCCCACCTAATGTGTGAACGACTTTATACTGTAATGCAAGGCGGCCCCCAAGAGGAATCAGTTTTATCAATCAGCAAAAGAGGCGAGACATTAACAGGTACACGATTAGCGAATTTCTTTAACGATTACTTCACATAATAAGTAAAGAGTAAGCAGGATCCCGTACTTAACAACAACAATAATTGATAGTGCATTTTGATTTCCCTGTATACGGTGCACGAAATTGTAACTTCCGTCATGTCCCTGCGGAATATAAAATGTGTACCGATGCTGATGCCCTATATATAGGAATGGTAAAATATGCTATCAATACAATTACACCACTTTTATAGCATCTAGTAAACCTTAAGTTTTCTATCTATACACTCCAAAACGACTTCAGGTATCAAAAGCAACAGTGATCTTCAAGGGCGGTGATATGGACGACTTCTCAAATTACAGGCCTATTTCAATTATTCCCGAGCTTTCAGCATGCATTGAACAGTTATATATCAACGCATGTACGGATTTTAATTGAAGCATAGCATTATCACGCCATGCAAGTACGGTTTCCGAAGGTGTTCCTCAACCGAAAAAGCCCTTGTAAGCCAAAAAGAACACATCTTGCAGTGTTTTGAAGATCGGATGTGTACACTAGGCATACTCGTTGATTACTCTAAGGCATTTGACTCAAATAATCACGACTCCTTATTTGAGAAACTGGAACATTATGGCTTTAGAGGTACTTTCCTAACATTTCTCACATCGTATTTTCATCATCGTCGACAGAAACTGATTGTTAATGTCATTGTATATGAAGTCATACGAATCCATGCTGCTGTGTCTCAGGGCAGTAACTTAGTCCCACTACTCTTCAACATATACGTGAACGATATAGTAAACATAAAAAATAACAAAATATCTGTAATATTCGCAGACGATACAAGTATTTTCATGACACGACGCGATTTTTTTAGCCTCACAGAAAAAGGCGACATAAGTTAAATTCATGCTTGGAGTGTCGCCGACTCGTTAAATCTAAATTCTGCGAAGACGAAAGCAATTTTATTTCGCTTTCAGCATAACAAACTCGATATAACCAGCACTTAAATTTAGGATCATAAACTAGACAAATATTGCGCGAAGCTTAAGGTCTTGGCAGCGCTTTTGAAGCACACTGCACCATTAAATAAACATTTAAAAACTGTTGTGGTTTGTGCAAATATTGCTACATCCTGCCTCACAATATAGAGTTGCTAATTTAGAAATCCTTGTTTTGGTCTAAATTATCATAGTGCTACTTATTCCTGGGCATGACATCAAAACTGACACTCAGAAACTACAGAAAATTCAAAAGCAACATTATTGCTGCATACGACGCACTCACGGAACCGATCTTTAAGGCTCTAAATCTGTTACCACTAAATGAAATCTGCCATTCAATCTTGAATAAACACTGTACATCGGAATTGAAAAATAACAATTTATTTCTTACTAAATTTCCTGAACTAAGCGAGACTGTGCATTTCCATACACTGAAGGTGCGTGAACTCTGGAAGGTGGCTAGAACACAAAGAAACTACGGTATTCATATGTTAAAATATTGTTACGGGAAGGAAGAAGCGTACTAGTATTTACAGACAGGTTTTAATGGCTGCGTAGAGAAGCGAAACCCACAATCTTCTTTGTCGTCTCGCAGGACACCAACCAGGTCCTCTTCTTTCCCCATTTAATACTGTGACATTACCCCCGTCGGAAGAAGCACCTTACTGGTGCGACTCACTGGTTCCAGAAAGGAACGGTTTGAGGCGGCTGACGTGGACGACATCAAATAGAGGTGAAGGCACGGTAGCATCCAGTGGAGAGACTTCATATGTGACAGGCGTCACCTGGCGGAGGATGCGATAAGGGCCGTAGTATCGCGAAAGGAGTTTCTCCGAAAGGACCGACACGTCGAGATGGAGACCAAACTAGCACAAGAGCACCTGGTTCGTATTCGACGTCGCAGTGGCGCTGATCGTAACGGCATTTACGACGTGTCTGTGAAGCAGAGAGACGAAGACGGGCAATCTGGCGTGCGTGGGTCACTGTGGTGAGTTATGACATCACAAGCGTACTCTGTCGGCGAGTCGAGTGTGGTCGAAAGAAGAGTCTCGAAAGGCAAGGTCGGTTCACGGCCATATAGAAGGTAGAAGGGCGAATAACCAGCTGTGTCGTGGCGCGAGGAATTGTACGCAAACGTGACAAATGGTAAATCAGTATCCCAGTCAGGATGATCGGAGGAAACATACATCGCGAGCATGTCAGTTATTGTCCGGTTAAAGCGTTCAGTAAGACCATTAGATTGAGGATGGTAGGCTGTAGTAAGCTTGTGTTTAGTAGCACAGGATAGATGCAAGTCGTCGATGACTTTGGCAAGAAAGTATCGCCCGCGATCGGTAAGAAGTTGACGAGGTGCGCCATGGTGTAAGATAACGTCGTGAAGCAAGAAGTCAGTGACGTCTGTAGCGCAACTGGTGGGAAGGGCTCTTGTAATGGCATAGCGGGTGGTTTAGTCCGTAGCGACGGCAATCCACTTATTTTTGTCGTTTGATATAGGGAATGGTCCGAGAAGATCAACGCCAACGCGAAAAAAAAGGGTCGGTCGGTATATACAGAGGCTTCAGCAGACCAGCAGGATGTACAGCTGGTCGTTTTCGGCGTTGAGACGACTCACACGCGGCGACATAGCGACGGACAGAGCGGTTTAGACGGGGCCAGAAAAATCGTCGCCGAATTCGGTCATAGGTCCGAGAGACGCCAAGGTGTGCAGCAGTGGGAACGTCGTGCAGTTGCTGGACTACAGTCAGCTGAAGATGAGACGGAATGACGATTAGCAGCTCGGGCCCGTCTGGGTGCATGTTGCGGCGATACAGGGTGTCATTTTGTAGTACGAACAAGTGAAGGGACGGGTCAGACGGGTCAGAGAGCAGGCGTTCGATTAGCTGCCGTAACGATTCATCGCGTCGTTGTTCAGCCCCAATGTCTTTCAAGACGGAAAGCGAGAGAACGCAGATCGGTGTGGCATCCACTAAATCATTCGGTGCATCGACGGGGTGACGAGACAGGCAGTCGGCGTCGTGATGTAAACGACCCGACTTGTAGACCACAGTGTATGTGTATTCCTGAAGGCGTAGGACCCAGCGACCGAGGCGTCCGGTGGGATCCTTAAGGGAAGAAAGCCAACAAAGGGCGTGGTGATCGGTTGTAACCGTAAATGGTTGACCATATATGTAAGGTCGGAACTTGCCCACAGCCCAAACGAGGGCAAGACATCAGTAATCGAATAATTGCGCTCGGTCACTTGTTCAGAGCGCCAGCAGAAAGGAACGTCTTTCTTGAGGAGATCAGTCAGGGGACGAGCAACATGCGCGAAATTTTTCGCAAACCGGCGGAAGTAAGAGCAAAGACCGATAAAGCTGCGAACATCTTTGCAGAGGTTGGTACAGGGAAATTCTGCACTGCACGAACTTTAGCGGGATCGGGGCGAATGCCTGGCGAATCGACGAGATGTCCGAGCATGGTTATTTGGCGTTGACCGAAGTGGCACTTGGACGAGTTGAGCTGCAGGCCAGCGGCGCGAAAAACAGAAAGCACAGATGAAAGTCGTTCAAGATGGGCCGCAAAAGTTAGAGAGAATACGATGACGTTATCCAAGTAACACAAGCAGATGAACCATTTCAATCCATGCAAGAGCATGTCCATCATACGTTCAAAGGTCGCCGGGGCATTGCACAAGCCGAAAGGCATTACCCTAAACTGATAGAGGCCGTCAGGTGTAACGAATGCGGTCTTCTCACGGTCCATTTCATCCACGGCAATTTGACAATATCCGGAGCGAAGGTCTATTGAAAAATAAGTGGCACCATGAAGACAGTCCAGAGCATCGTCGATCCGTGGAAGCAGGTAGACATCTTTCTTGGTGATCTGGTTTAGATGACGATAGTTCAAGCAGAATCGCCAGCTGTTGTCCTTCTTTTTGACGAGCACAACAGGGGAAGCCCACGGGCTGGAAGAGTGTTCAATAATCCCTTTGGCAAGCATTTTGTCAACTTCGCTCTGGATAACTTGTCTCTCAGAGGGCGACACCCGATATGGGCGTCGGCGAACAGGGGCCGCAGCGCCGGTATTTATACGATGCTTCACAACCGTAGTTTGACCCAAAGAGCGATCGTTCAGGTTGAAAATGTCGGCGTAGGACTCGAGGAGGTCACGGAGCTCTGCGGCGGATTTGGGGTCGAGATCTGGCGCAATCATCTTTGCAATGTCATCGACCGGGGCAGTTGCAGAAGGCGCAGCATGAGCACTGGTCGAAGATGTCGCAAGAGATAGAGCACTTGCGGGACGGTGACAACGTGGCAAGCGACATCCCCCGAGGAAGTACCTGAGGGCACTGGCCGAAATTTAGGATGGGAAGATAGGTCAGATTGGCCGCTACAGAAATGATGGTGTGTGGGAAGGAGACATTGTGGGAAAGCAGGACTGAAGTCGCGGGAGTGAGGACATAGGCTCCGTCAGGAACAGGTGGGCAGGCGAAAACGGTGATGCAGGTTGCGGCTTGGGAAAGAAGACGAATAAAATCCGGAGAACAAAGCTGAGTTGGGGCTTGAACAGGAAGGTCAATGGAAAGGGGTAGGTCAAGTTGGACAACACCGGCTGAACAGTCAGTCAGGGCAGAATGGGCGGTCAAAAAGTCGAGGCCGAGGATCACATCGTGGGGGCCGCGTTCGAGCACACTAAACAAAACGGACGTGTGGCGGCCGGTGACACTGACACGTGCAGCACACATTCCGAGCACAGCCGGAGTTCCACCGTCGGCGACCTGTAGCAGTCGAGTCGGAGCAGGAGTAAGGACTTTCTTCAGGCGCGTTCGCAGGTCAGCTCTCATGATGGAAACTTGCGCCCCAGTGTCGATAAGTGCTGTAACAGGGCAAACCAACCACATCCACGTACAGAAGGTTCCGATGAGTAGGCAGGGTAAACAGAGGAATTTCAGGCCGGGATGCTAGAGCAGCGTTACCTCCCGGAGCTGCCCCAGTCAGTTTCCCGTCGGAGAGCGGCGACGGTAAGCAGGGGACGGGGAACGACGCAGCTGGGGTGAACGGGAGCGGCTACTGTGCGGTGATGGTGAGTGGTTAGTCACAGTGACTCGAGCGTTGTCAGGTGCATCTTCGAACTCGGTGGAGGGCGCAGGCGAGCTAGGATTCAGTGGGCAGCGGCGGTAGGCGGGAAAGCTTGGTCGAGAGAGGGCCGGCCAGGAACTTCGGCAGTAGCGAGAGATGTGGCCCACACGTCCACAATAGAAGCAGATGGGTCGATCATCATGTGTGCGCCATTCGGTCGGGTTGCGATAGCTCGGGTAAGGACCGCACTGGTTCCGGTGAACAGGGGCAGAGGCAACAGACGAAGCGAAGTCAGCACGGTTGGCGGAGCAGATGGATTGCAGACCCACATTGGAAAGTTCTTGGCGGACGACCGATTGAATGAGGGACACGAGCAGCCGGGAATCGTCAAAGCACTGCGCCACTTGTGTGGCAGGAGACGCTGCTTCAATTTCTCGCCGGACTATACGTACGACGTTCTCGGAGGGGGTGGGCTCACGCGGAAGACAAAGGTCTTCACACGTCGATGAAGCAGCGGTGTTGGGTAGACGCGTGAACTGCTGAACTATGCGGCGGCTTTTCGCTTCTTCAAAGCGGCGACATTCGTTAATGATCTCATTGACTGTTGCGATGTTCTTATACAGGAGAAGGTTAAATGCATCGTCTGCTATTCCTTTTAAAACGTGACTGACCTTGTCTGCCTCTGTCATGTTTTTATCCACTTTGCGGCAAAGAGCTAAGACCTCCTTGATGTACGCCACGTAAGATTCAGTGGACGTCTGTGCACGGGTCCCAAGTTCCTTCTGAGCAGCACGTTGGCGGCCGATGGGCTTGCCGAACAAATCACGAAGCTTCTGTTTGCATTGCTCCCAACTTGTAATCTCTTCTTCATGTGTCTCGAACAAGACCCGTGCCGTTTTTTTTTTCAGGTAGTATATTACGTTGGCCAACATAAGCGTGTTATCCCACCTGTTGTTGGCGCAGACCCGTTCGTAATTTACCAACCAGTCATCGACGTCAACGTTGTCAATCCCAGAAAACATGCTAGGGTCATGGGGCTGGGTTAGGATGACCGTTGGTGGCGTCGACGGGGCCGCGGTTGAAGACTCCCCTTCGGATGACATGACGGCCAGGTTACGTCCGCTGCGGAGCTCCGTCTTGCGCAAGTGACTACCCCGCACCTCCACCAATAATGTTATGGGAAGGAGAGAAAGAGAGAGAGAGAGAAACACTTATTTAGACCATCGAGGTCGTTGATCTTGAGGACGAGTGGGTGGTGTCCTCATTCCAGGACACTCCACTGGCCATGGCTGCTCGACGTACTTGCTGGACGAGAGCTTCTTGTCCCGCCAGGGTATCGCTGGTCAGCTGTACCTCCCACCGCTCAAATGTCGTGTTAGGCGTCTTTAAATGTTGAGGTTTGCCCCCGCACCCCCACGAGATGTGAAAGAGTGTACTGCGTGTGTCACCGCACCAGGGGCAGATGCCACGATATGTTTGTGGGTATATTTGCTGTATCTGTGTAGGTTTGGGAATGTGTTTGTTTGGATAAGTCTGAGGAAGAAGCGCACTAGTATTTACAGATGGGTTTTAATGGCTGCGTAGAGAAGCGAGACCCAGAATCTTCTTTGTCGTCTCGCAGGGCACCAACCATGTCCTCTTTTTTCCACATTGCATACTGTGACAATATTAATACCTGTGGTGCTTAACAATTCAACGCTCCACGTATAACACAATAACACACTTGCTTGTCTTATTTGCTTTTCTGGCCTGCTTATAATTTCAGTGTTTTCCCTTCACGAGACGATGTGCAATTTCATGTGGAATTCATGTGCTCTTGTGAGCCCGCTTCTGTCCACAGGCCTTTTCCTTTTGCACAATAACTAGTAAATATGCTTTATACTCGTATTTAGGGCGTTAGTAACTGATTGAAGATCTTTTCAGTTGATCCACCTGACTTCTGTACATTCATCGGTTGTGCTGTTCAAGGGCGGTACTTATGATACGCCTTGTTTGCTAATACTTTGGGGGTGGACCAACTAAAGTTTGGAGGTTAGGCAGCTTGTAAGAGCCGAGCTAAAGAATGCTTACGCATTATTAGACAATTCTCTGAATTTCTGTAGCATTTTCTTTTCTGTACCCACAAAGTGTCTTTGATACTAAAATAAAATGATTATTTGATTGATTGATAATCCAGATTCGCTGCTTTCAATCTCCTAAGATAGCATAAGACTTTGCACGCCCCCTTCACAGAGGAAAAAGTTTTAGGACACTGGTCTAGACGGGCTTCGGCACTCAAGTCCTTAAGAGCTCTGCTGAAGTTCATAAGGACTTGTGAATTGTGCGACCGGCTTTGAACGTTGTAGCGCGTAGGGTCTCGTTATTGCGCGAATTTTATTTTATTTTATTTACTTATTTATTTTATTTTATTTTTATTTTTTTCTTATTTTTTTGTTTCTTCTATCACCTTTCATTCCCTTTACCCCTTTCCCCAGTACAGGGTAACAAGCCGGTATTTACACTGGCTAACCTCCTTGTCTTTCTTTCCCTTTCTTTCTCTCTCTCTCTCTTACACGCCTAAAGAAGAAATGGAGTTGTGTTTTAAATTTTATTAACTGCTGCATATATCCTTATAATCGTGTGATATTATGAATATTTTTATTGCGATAACAATTATATGGACACTCAAAAGCAGATTTCTGCCGTCGGCGTCGCCGTCGCCGTCGCCGTGAGGTTCCGTATGACGTCAATGGAGATGAAATCGTCGCCGCGCGCCGAACGCTGTATGTGCGAGTGAAAGGGCGCGAAGGACGCGCGCTTTCACGGGGAGTGAACGCACGGCGGAGAACAAACGCGCGTTCTGCTCTGTGCTCCCTTAAGGGCTGCAGAAGTAGGCGTCTCTTTCCTCCTCTACAATCACCATATATGTAGAGCAAACGTGCCTTCTTCCGACGCACGAAAGGCCGTGGGGAGGAGGGGGAGGGAAGGGAGGCGACGTTTAGCTGCGGCACCAAGTGCCTATTTATATCAGAGGCTCCGGCAACAGTCACCAACGCCGCACGCATTTTGAGCGAACGCGGGCAAAACGCCGACGGCGTCGACAACAGTTCTGCGTGTTGCCGGTGCTGCTGCATGTCCAAGTTTATACAGCTGATAAAGCTGCTATCATTACTCCGTATAGCTCTCTTCAAATGTGCTATCGCAATTGATGCTTCACCTTTCAGGTGAAACTGCGACAACATTTTGCTCTAGTTTAATAGTTCATCATTAGTTTGCCGGACTTATATTTGCAAAATTATTTTTTAGGGTGAATCGAAAAAATGAAAATGACCTTGTAGTGTTTTTTAGCTGCACCAAACATTTCAAAATTGCCTGAGGCAGATACCACGATTACTTTATGGCACGTGTATCCATATACGGATTGTAGCTAGTGAGTAGGCAAGTGATATCAACGCAGAACGAATTATGAGGGTGGCACCGGTTTCGAGATATATGTTTCATCAACCTTGCGGTAAATATGCGCGGTTGTTCCACTTACTATTCAAAAACGACAACAACAACAACAACAACAACAAAGAAAATAAAAGAAAATAAAACCGCGGTTTTATGCATTCAAATACAAAAGTTCCTGGAACGTCTATGCATTTCGTCGAACGCTTTAAAAAAATGTCACAGTTTCACCCGAAAGGCGAAGCATCAATTGCGATAGCAAATTAGTAGAGAGCTATAAGGAGTAAGTATAGTAATTTTATCAGCTGTATAAACTTGGACATGCAGCAGCGCCAGCAACGCGCAGAAGTGTTGTCGACGCCGTCGCCGTTTTTCCCGCGTTCGCACCGAACGCGCGCGGCGTTGGTGACTGTTGCCAGGGCTTCTGGGGGCGGCTCGGAGGTTTTCAACGAGATCAGAACGGGAAACTCATCGAGCAGCGTTAGAAGTCTTTACCACCTTCTCGCGTCGCAAAGTGTTTATATAAATACGCATTTGGTGCCGCAGCTAAAGGTCGCCTCCCCTCCCTCCCTCCCTCCCTCCCTCCCACCTACCCACCCTCCCTCCCTCCCTCCCTCCCGTCCCCCACGGCCTTTCGCGCGACGGAAGATGTCGCCTTTGCTCTATAGACGTTTTCACCAGGGTGCTCCCGACGGTCTGGCGTCGAGAGTATGTGTCAGTGTTGCCTGTTTGGTCTGGACTGTGAGCTTTCCATGCGCTTGCGTGGCGGAGTGGTAGTTTTCCTTCCGTGTTTCCGTTTTTTTTTTTGTCCCGAATGACTTACGCTCGTAAATAATGACATATACTCATCAGAAGGCTACAGGCCAGCACTGGGCAGTTCATGGGTGCACAAACAACCAGCGGAAAATAACGAGTTTGAGGACTACAGTGTGTGCGCAAAACAGCACTCCGCGACACCACTGCCGATGTGGTGTGTAATTCACGCTTCGCCGGTTTGCTGCATCACCTGAGGACTTAGCAGTTCAGTCTATGAACCAATGCCCACATAAGTTAAATAACGCATTTTGGTAAACGATTTTCGGCACATTTCATTATAGGTTGCGAGAATTGTCAGCTCTTCGATGCAATATTTTATCGTGTGTAGTGGCAGAAGCTACATTTGTTATTCTTTCAAACACGACTTCATTCCAGTGCCTAATACGCGGGTCACACGGCGCACTTTTGATCGTGATTGAGCCCGATGTGGGTCAAATTTCTTGGTCGCGATTAGCTTCTTTGCTCAATCTGCGGAAGGGAACCAATCGCGGTCGAACATTCCGATCGAGATTGGGCTCGATCACTATCAAAAGTGGCCGTGTGACACCGGTATAAGACAAATTGAAGCGCTCTGCGAGAGAACTAGTCGGTAAATGCACTTAGCAACGATCTGGAAAAATTGTGTCCTATAGAAGATGCATGCAGCCACTGTGTCCACCAAAACATTGTCGGTCTGTACACACGCACCCTGCGCGGCCCTGCTCATAAAGGTAATTAACTTCAACAGTGTGGTGCTGCATGGAGCTCACCCATCTTTGAGCGTTGTTTATGTGCTTGCGCAGCAAGAGAATGCAAAAACTAACGTGTCAACCTCATCAGCGCGGCCTATAGCTCGAGTGCTATAGTTCGGGAACCATAATGCGCTAACTGTGCGGGGCGTAGAAACGCGCTAAATGAGCCTGCGCAAGGAAAGAACATAAACAACGGTATTCGCATGGGTACGCGGACAATAGCATCATGCTTGCAAGAATGACAGTAACGAAAAAAAATTAATTACTCGCACAGTAGATCAAGTGAAATACTCACGTGCGTGCGGTGACCGCTTCGCTGACCCCTAAGCGCTTTTCACTCACGGTCAGTAGTGGTTTACAGTCATGCATATGTATTTATTCGGCAATTGTTAAGCCTCGACATTACAATATTATGAACATAGCACAGTGAGACGGTGTAAGGGAACGAGAGAAAGAGCAGCGATGGCCCTAACGCCGCATTCTTATTGGCTTATTTCGCTTCAGAGATAGCGTACACGAACAATTCTTGCCGTACGCCATATCTTCAATAAAAACTTCGCGCACGATCTACGTTAAGGGTCACCGTGAGCGAACCTTGTTTCGAAAGAAAAGCCATTCCAGGTAAACAAACGTAAAGAATTGGTAAACAAATATATCTTTATAACAAGTCCTGTTAAGATCCCTATTGGGATTGACAGTATAATAAATAAATAAATAAATAAATAAATAAATAAATAAATAAATAAATAAATAAATAAATAAATAAATAAATAAATAAATAAATAAATAAATATTAAAACTAAAAAATAAAAATCTAGCACTTGGGCTGTATCAGTTGCGCTGGCATCTGTGGTCACTGTCGCGCGTCGGTTTGCTGCAGGTACCGCGCTGCTCGATCGCCACGCTTATAATGCTTTGACATTTGGTTATAAGCACCCTACACTGCACCAGATTCAATAAATTTTGCTTGATTGAGCTGTTCAGTTGGGTCGGAAGCGTATGGAGTAACCACCGTATATCTACCAATCACTGATACACGTCGTCAGGCCGCCGGCGCCTGGTTCTAAGTATTAACTGACAGTTACGTACGCGCCTGCTTTCGCTAAATGAGGCAACCCTCAACCGCGAAACGTAACGACGATACGATCATATTTAATCGACGATACTGTCACATGTGTCCAGCAATAACAATGAAATTTACCGCTGATTAGCACGCCAGGTCTCGACGAAGCAGACGCGGCTCCCGCCGCTACCGACGACGAAACACCACATCCACTGGCTGGGCTTGCTGTTGCCATGGCACACCACACTGAGTGCTCACGCGAGAACGTGAAATATGTAACAAGTCAAGCGGCACAAGACAAGCGAAACGGAAGAAAACAGTTGAAATAATGCGCGGCGAAGATCACACAACCCAAGTGCGGCCGTCCAGCTCTCGCAAGGCTCACAGTCCACTATGGCGGCACAACATGTTCTGACGCTAGACGTCGCCCCTGTCGGGCAATGGCGCCACTCAAACGTCGGTTTGTGAAAAGGTCTATATAGATGTGGTGATTGTAAAGCAGGAAAGAGACGCTTAATTATGCAGCCCTTCAGGCAGCATGGCGCAGAACGCGCGTTTGTTCTCCGCCGTGAGTTCACTCCCCGTGAAAGCGCGCGTCCCTCGCGCCCTTTCACTCGCACATACAGCGTCCGGCGCGCGGCGACAATTTTATAGCCGTTGACGTCATACGGACCCTCGCGGCGACGGCGATGGCGACGCCGACGGCAGAAATCCTGTTTCAGTTCCATATAATTGCTATCGGAATAAAACTTCACTGTGTGGTTTCAGAAGATTATGACCGACATTCTGAAAACAGGCTTGGGCACATTTTGCAATGCGTACATCTACGGCATTATCGTCTACTCAAAAAGAAAGAAGGAGCACCGTAGTCATCTTTGAAAGGTTATTCACGTTCTCAGCTTTGCCCAACTCAAAGAGAACTTCAAGAAAAGGGCGTTCTTTCAAGATAAAGAAGTATTTCTTGGCTGGGTGTTCGATGGACACACTGGATGCACTAAGCAAGAATCGGTAGAGAGAAAATCCAAGCTGTTAAAGCCTTAAGACGTGCACCCCCTGCGTGTTTTTCTTGCGCTAGCAGGACACTTCAGGGCGCTTATCAAAGACTATGCACTGAGAACAAAGTGTCCCATACGTTTAACCCAGAAGGACCGGGCTTTCCAACGGGACATGGAGTGCGAAGGTGCCTATTGTGAGCTGGTAAAACTAATATGATCGGACCCCACCTTACGATTACCGTAATTTTCTCTGCCTTTCGTGCTGAACACAGACCACTGCCGATGTGGTATGTTCACGCTTCGCCGGTTTCCTTAACACACAACGCAACCAGTGCAGTCCTATACCAGAAACTGTAAACACAATCTGATCAAACGAAACACCACGGTGTGGCATACTATAGCTATACTCTGAAGCCCACTGAAATCAATTACTGTACCACAGGAAAGGAAGCTCTGGCTGTCATAAAAGCTGTTCAGTATTTTCGTAGTTACCTGGAAGGTGCAATAGTCAAGCTTTTCAGTGACCGTCAAGCACTGACTCAACTTCTGAGCATGGCATAACCAAGACGCTGCATTGCCAGATGGGTCAACTTTGTGTAACAGCTTGATTTCATTATCTCGCACAGTCCAAGCCCGCTCCTCACCTATGCTGACACACTATCTACGTTACTTTTACACGAATCAAGCGAGAATCCAGAAGCAATCAATCATACTAAGCTGTGGGAAGGTAGAAATAATCTCCAGTTCATCAAAGGAAAGTATCATGTACAGCCAAATATGATTCAAAGGATTCTTCATTTGCACCGCGACACTCCTGGATCGGGCGGACATAATGACTTCTGGTACACATATAAGAAATTGCTTATGAGATTCACGTGGCCCGGCATGAACAACGAAATCAGCAGTTACATCCACACATGCCACCTGTGCCAGGTGAACAAAGTTAAATTCAAGCAGTCGACAGACATTATGAGAAACCCCTAATATTCAAGCGTACCGTTCGAAGTAATTCATTTGGAAGCTCAAGAAGAAGGTTGAAGGAGTCAAACAAACGCAAGCTTTCCTGCTTTTCATAGTTGAGTGTACAAGGACGATTGCGGCTAAAGCTGGTAAAGAAGACGCTAACAGCGTTATCCATCTCCTCAAGGCTGTATGTTTTAAACACACGCAGACGAAACTCTGCGACAGCAGGCCGACTTTCCGGAGTGCGAATTTATTAAGTGGGCTCTAGAGCACGGAATAATAATCAAGTATTCTTCTCCGTACCATCAGGCAGCAAACGGCCTAGCGGTACGAGCCATACAAGACGTCAAACAGTTCCTGAAGATGTATCCAGACTTTACAGGTGGCTGGAAGTGCTGCCTCGAGGCCGCTGTGAAACATCACAACACATCGTACACCATTGGTTTATGCTGCAGTCCTCCTTTTGCCACTTCCGGCGCAGCGCCCATACTTCCTGCAGATCGTTAGCTAGGCCTCCTAGAAAACCTTGAACTCATTGAAGTTAAGAATACTGCATAAGAAACAGGACTTCTACAAGCGCCGCATGAAGAGAAATTTTGATAAAAGACACAACAGTGAGTTACCGAAAGTACAACCTGGAGATTATGTTCTTGTAAGGAAAGGATCGAGGTGTACTTTCAATCTCCAAATTTTACTGACCATTTAAAGTGGTTAAGACCGCACCCCAGCATGGAATATTGAAGAACGTCTGGTACGCTGGAGCGTCGGGTCCACGGGAGTGCGCCTCTATAGGGAACACCTTCAAGTATTACACGAGGAGGTGTAATCAAAAGTCATGAAGTGTAAAGCGGTCAGCGCTGGATGCATGAAAACAGACGAAGAGGGGGGCAAGGGGAAAAGTTAGGATGAATAAGTGAGATTCAATGGCGGGCAACACCCGTCTAACTGAGATTATGTGTTTTGTATTGCCGTTCTAGTTAGGAACGCTTCAATAGTGTTATGTAAACTTCTCATTTCGAGTGTCGCCAACTCGTTAAATTTAAATGATGAAAATACGGCATAAAACACTCGATATAGCCAGCTGTTTAAAATTAGGCTCATCAATTATACAAATATCGCGCGGTGCTAAAAGTCTTGGGGTCGTTTTTGAAAAACGCGTGATGTGGAGAGATCAAGTAAATGGGACATGAAATAAACTTTCAGAAACTTTCGGGGTTTACAAATACCTGTCTTTGTTTAAATTATCGTACTGCTACTTAGCCTGGGGCAGGAAAACAAAAACTAACACTAAACGTACCGAAAATTCAAAAGAAAGCCCTTCACAACATCAGTAATGCTGTATACGATGCACAGATGGAGCCAATATTTAACGCTCTAACTCAATTATCAGTAAATGAATTCTACCATTCAACGTTAAATAAACACGATAGATTGGAATCGAAAATTACCAATTTATTTCTCACTAAATTGTCTGGACTAAGCCAGACTGAGCACGTCCAAACACTGAGGGTGCGTGAACTCTAGAAGGTGCCTAGAACACAAAGAAACTGCGGTATTCAGATGTTAAAATATCAGATACCTGTCCTGCTTAACTATTCAGAGCTTTACGTATAACCCAATAACACACTTGTATGCCTTGTTTGCCTTTTTGTGCTGCTTCTATTTTCATTGTTTTCCCTTCACGAGACGATTTGCAATTTGATGTGGTATCCACGCACTCATGAGAGCCAGTTTCTGTGTACAAGTGTTTTTTGCACAATAACTAGTAATCATGCATTGTAGGGCGTATTTAGGGCGTTAGTAACTGATTTAAGATCTTTTTAGATTTATCCGCCTGACTTCTGTACACTCTTCGGTTGATTCTGTGCAAGGGCTGTACTTATGATGGCCTTGTTTGCTAATACTTAAATTTGGGGGTGAGCCGATTGAAATTTGGAGGTTATAGATAGCGTGAAACAACTGAGCCAAAGAATGCTTACGCATTAGTAGACAACTGTCTGAATTTCTGTAGCATTTTCTTGTCTATACCCGCAAAGTGTCTTTGTTACTGAAATAACATGTTTGATTAATAACCCAGATTTGCTAGCTTGAAAGTCCTAAGATAGCTTATGAAATTACACACCTATAGAAAGAAATTGAGCTCTGTTTAAAATTTTATTAACAGCTGCATATACCCTGATGATCTTTTGATATTATGGATAATATTTGCTGTAGTTTATTAGTGCCTCATTAGTTTGACGGACTTTTATTCAGAAAATTATTTTACAGCGTAAGCTGTTATGGGCTCATTCCAGCAGCCGTTTTGGTTCGCGATGGCGTCCGTCGCCGACGCCGTGTAACCGCTATCGCTGCAAATGCGAAACAAAGTACCCGGTCTCCGCCGGGATGGAACCCAGGCCCGCTGCGTGGCAGTCGGATACTTCACCATTGAACCACACAAGCGCTTGCTATCAGGCAGCAGAAAAATTCCCTATAAACGCGCCCTAGGCAGGCGCGCAGGCGCAGACAACCCGAGCCTCCGGCAGTATGGTGGCGCCATCCAGTTAAGGTGCCTTCAAACGCCACGTGCGGAGGCGCAGACGACCAGATGCGATTCAGACGAGATGCGATTGAGACGAGGCGCGCAATCAACACGATCCCGAGGTGACCGAGCCTCCGCCAGTATGGTGGCGCTTTCTAGTTAAGGTGCCTGTAAACGCAGTGTGCCCGGAATGTGTGTTGCAGTTGTGAGGCTTGATCGGGCTCAGCCGACTGCTGTGCAGAGAGCATTACAAGACGCAGCTCGCCGTCGACGCTGGGCGGACAGTTCATATCGTTCTCGTCAAAACGAGGCGAAGCGACTTTGCCGCGAAGACCCTGTTCAACAGTGCGTGGTGCCGAAATTGGAGCTACTCTTGAGCCCTCCAGCAGCTTAAGCTGTGACTGTGCTGCGTGTGCTGCGCAGGCCTGTGACTTTTGTAAGAATGAATCGAAATATTGAAAAAGACCTCGTGGTGTTTTTTTAGCCGCAAGAAATATTTCAAAATTGCCTGAGGCAGATACCACAATTACTTTATGGCACATTTTTCCATATAAAAATTCTAAATATGAGTGAGCAAGTCATATCAACTCAGAAGAAATTATGAGGGCAGTACCGGTTCCGAGATACATGTTCCGTCCATCTTGCTATAAAAATGCCCTGTTGTTCCACTTACGTTTCAAAAAACAACGAGGACAACAAAAACAACAAAGAAAATAAAATAAGAAAAAGAAAGCTATTTTATGCACTGCAAAACAAAAGTACCTGGAACGTCAATGCACTTCGTCGAAAACATTAAAAATTAATATCTTGAAACTGGCGTAGTCATGATAATACGTTTTAAGTGGATACGCTTTGCGAACTCACCGGCTACAATTCGTAAAGTGAAATTTGTGCCGCAGTTTCGGTAAGTAAAAGATGGTCTGTGTGCTTTTGCAAATTATTCCCTGAAGAATTTTGATTTCTCGTAGAAGTAATAGCCGAGTCAACGTGTAATTGAGATCAAGAGTAAAAATTGCGCTATCGGGCACAGGCATCTTTTAAAAATTGGTGTAGCCATAGAAGAAGCACCCTGTATAATTCTTCGCGTTCAACCAATAAAAGATTGAATATTTACTCCGAATTCTGAGACGCTATTTCAAAGGATATGAAGCAAACTTGAAAAAGTTTAATATTACACCTTTATGTGGCAGTTGACCATATTGCTATTTAGATATGAAGATGAAATCTGGAGATTAACCAGAGCGAGCATGGAGGATTTGCAAGATAGAGCGTGTTAGGAGTTTCATACGTGTAGGCTTCATTCACAATGTGCGAATAGATTGAATGCCATTGGCAGAGCAAGCTGCTTCTCGAACGATAGCAGAAATAACTTATTCTTTTATGTGTTCCAATATTTCATGATTAGTGCGAAATTGCAATCCTACAGTGTCAGCCACACCTCAACATTCAACACCAGGTGCTGCACGAGATGGAAGGAAAAGGCTACACTTGAGGTGCGTGTTCGCTTCTAGGCGGTGTTTATAGACTATTTCTTACCACACCCGCCGAGCAGTTTTCTTGGTGGATATTCTAAGAAGCGGGATGTACAAAAGTTATTCGATGCGGTGGCACTGTGCCTTGGTTGGCTGCACCAACAACCAGTGAAAGACGAACATGCTCATGAGAGAGCCCTACGACGTACACTGAGAAGCTTGTGTTTGCGTGATGTGCCTGAAAAACATCATTTATCAAAAACACCATTCGGCAGTACCAAACGTGTTTGGTCTGGTCGAAATTAGTGGTGTTGCTGAAACCTATGCGATAGCTTGTGTACTGCCTTCCTACGCGGCGGGCTTGGGATAACAGTTCCCGTTATGGCCTTTCGGCATCATAATTTTTGATTTGCTCGATTCTCTTTTCGGGCGGAAAGCCCAAGGGGGTCGAACCCTTACCCAAATCTGTTTTAGATTACAAATAAAGGTGAACAGTAACTAAGTGATCTGGCATGCGTGTCGACTTCGTAACTTGCGAAGCGATTGTTCCATCACGGAACAATTGTAACAAGACAGCACGTAACTGGATGGTTTTCGTGCACTGTGTTTTTTCATGCTCATGAACCTGCCGCATTCGAGTACTCGCGACCAGGAAAACAGAAATCAGGCACATGACTGGCGTGCACAAAAACGCGGCTCGGCGAGCGTCAATGCCTCCCCTGATTTTTTTTGGCAACATGTCGAGGAACCTGAACTGTTATAGATATACCATGCTGGCACTCAGCTACGTACGAGGACCACGTTAGGTTCCTAACACAGCTGGTGCTTCCTTCAGTGATGTCATGCATGGAGGCGCAAATAGTTATGTGTTCTCAATTGACTGCGACGGTAAACAATAATAAAGCGGCTGTAACTGGCAGCAAACGCATTTTAAAATGCAATGCTTCTATCTCGTGCACACTGCACCAAAACACAAATAAGTATATTGCTGAGTGTGTTGGTTGTTAACGTGAATACAGCCTATGCAGACTTGCTGTTCGTAGTTTGCGTCTAGCTTTTACGTAAACACGTAGGCACTAGAGCTTTCCTAGAACTGCTTGCAATGAGCAAAAACATGAAAAAGACGTTACAAAAGCAGGTGAAAATTCACGCAGAAACTCCACGGGAGTTCTATCAGTATGCGTAAGCATTGTGCCACTTGCTCATCTCCACGCCGCGCGGTGTAATTATCAATTTTTTCAATCTTGATCGCAACAGCATAAACACTTATCAAGCTTTATCAGTCCTGAACCTTATCGAACTCGATCCAACCCTTATCAACCCTTATCGGTCCTTATCAATGTGCGAAAGTAGATGTCCAGCGAAGCTGTTACAAATCCACCACTCAAACTGCTGAGGTGGGTATGCACGAATTATTGATGGTTCGGATGCTTGTTTTGAGCTTGTGTTTTATTGAAACGTATAGAGTTCTCTGTGTTGTGTCGGCGATTTCAATTAATGTATGCACTGTTCGCTTCATTTTGTAGTGTGCTTGTAGCCTCAGCCTTACGGAGTCTACGAGCCATTGTTTAAGGAGGTATGATCCATTTGCATTCGCCTTACGTGACGGACCGACATGTTTCCTGGTTGGGTAGGTATAGAAATGCTTACTGCATTTAAAATGCCGCACAACGTATGGCGCTAGCACGTGACACAAACATGTTTGTTGGCATTAAAAAAAACTACAGCCTACTAGATGTCGTCTAGTCTCCTTAGGCCCCCCAAAACCATGTATAAAATAATTACGCAGAACATGCCAGAAGAAGTTTGGCCCAAAGTTTGGACGAAGTAGTAATTGCAGTGAAGCAGACGAAGCTGCAGCTCTGTTGAACCAGACAACATTGCAGGGTGTTCTCGCTACAGAATTACCGTGGTATAATTAAGTCATCTGAAGTGTTAACGCGTTAAAGGAGGCACACGTAGCGGCCTACAGATACGACGAGAGTGCTGCAGAGGATTCAGAACCCGCCGTCACAGGTGGCCTACACTCGCAAAGGCGATGTCCAAAGGGAACGCATGACAACTTACACGAAACTGCAGGAACAGTTGGTGTGTTCCGCCGCCCGTGATATGTTTCAAGGTAGCGCCTTTCTCCGTTTCCCGCTGCCCTCACTCTCTAATTGTCCTCTTACATGGAGCGCCGTTAGCTGCCCCGAAATGTTTTCTAAACATATCAACACGCCTGTAAAAACAAATAACCTTCAGTTTCTGTCGTACTACCTCTATTATCAATACTCGTTTTTAAACTGTATCCCCTGCGGCAAATGTTTATTCATGCGTATTTCGCGCAACCATGCTACGTGATAAAAAAGAGACATTGGAATCTTTTTATGTTTCGTGACAGCCCTAAGCCAATCACGCACGGGCAATGGCGGGAAAGCTCGAGGGTGAGGAGGACGGCGGCTTGATTCAAAAATGGCGCAATCTCGAAGCTTTTTATCTAGGGACCTTAGTGATGAGCGGATAGCAACACCGTCTGGTGGCGTTGTAGTGAACCGTGTCCGAACTGTTCTCGAATTGGTGGCATTTAAATCGGCGCGTGCGCTTCCACCAGTAGAGTGACCTTCTAGCGCGTCCCCAAGGATATCGAAGGCCTCAAGTGCGAACGCCGCTTATGCCGGTTATATCTACACGATATTGAGGATAAATGTAAAAAAAGGGAAATATCATGCTTGAAAGGTAATTAGTGGGTCTTTCAAACTAGCTACCTGGACATGATAATCTGTCGTGCAGCTAACATTCGCTTCTTCTGTAAATACACCTGAAAAAGCAGACCGGCGCAGTCAGTCGCAGGCACTTAAAAAAAAAAAAAAAACAGTAAAAATTTACGACAGAAACTCGCTTAATGGACAATAATCGTGTTGCGAAGCATTATATAATGGCTCCTTATTTGCTCCTTTGTGAGCTGAACGTTCTTGTTTCTCCTTTTGCGTTAGATTCGGGTAGCGCTGCCTATTTCTGGCTATTCTGCCGCATGACGTAAAAGAAACGCTCACCTTCTTTATTCGAGACATGTCCGCAGTCCTCGGCACAGCGGAAGGAGCAGTGGAGTCGCTGTCAGTCTCCAACCAATTCACCAATGAGCGCGCGCCTCCGCGACAAGGGCGAGGCAGTTTCTCAATAGCTGCGCCTCAAGCACGTGAAAGGGGCGGAGCTTCGCAATTGTTTGTGGGTGATTTCGCCTTCGTGGTCAGAGGACCCAGAACCTCCAAACAACTTTATGGTCAGTTGACTCATCCCTACTACACTGGAACGATTTCGCTGTAATTTTCGTCTCACTCACTCTAGCCAAGTCGTAGAATTTGCTAAACCAGAGGAAGCCTATGCAGAGTTCACAAATATTTTTAAGTAGGTGTACCACGAAAGTTTTCCACGTAAGTTAAGAAGACAAGCTCGGAATGCCGTAAGCTATGGGTCACATGGGAATACTTGAATATGAAAGAGAAAGATAAACTCTACCAGCGTTTCATGAAAACCAGAGACTTAACTGACTTACAGGTTATTAGGTGCTTCCAAAACAATCTAAGCAGGCAACTCCGAGAAGCAACATAGATTTACATCACCAATCGTTTTTCACCCAAAGTGATAGAAGACCCCAGCTAAGGTGTGAACGACTACATACCTTCTGCAAGACGGCCTCCAAGAGGAATCAGTTTTATCAATCAGCAATAGAGGCGAGACATTAACAGATACACGATCAGCGAATTCCTTTAACGATTTTTCACATAATAAGTAAAGAGTGAGCACGATCCCGTACATAACAACAACAATAATGGATAGTGCATTTTGGTTTCCCAGTATACGGTGCACGAAATTGCTATTTCCGTCGTGTCCCTGCGGAATATAACATGTGTACCGATGCTGATGCCCTATATATAGGAATGGTAAAATATGCTATCAATACAATTACACCACTTTTATAACATCTAGTAAACCTTATGTTTTCCATCGATACACTCCAAAACGACTTCACATATCAAAAGCAACAGTAATTTTCAAGGGCGGTGATATAAAAGACTTCTCAAATTACAGGCCTATTTAAGTTATTCCCGAGCTTTCAGCACGCATTGAACAGTTATATATCAACGCATGTACGGCTTTTCATTGAAGCATACCATTATCACGCCATGCAAGTACGGTTTCAGATGGGGTTCCTCAACCGAAAATGCATTTCTGAACCAAAAAGAACACATCTTGCAGTGTTTTGAAGATCGCATGTGTACACTAGGCAGACTCGTTGATTACTCTAAGGCATTTGACTCAAATAATCACGACTCCTTATTTGAGAAACTGGAACATTATGGCTTTAGAGGTACTTTCCTAACATTTCTTGCATCGTATTTTCATCATCGTCGACAGAAACTCATTGTTAATCGCTTTGCATATGAAGTCATACCAATCCATGCTGCTGTGTCTCAGGGCAGTATCTTAGACCCATTGCTCTACCACATATACGTGAACGACATAGTAAACGCAAACACTAATAAAATATTTGTAATATTCGCAGACGATACAAGTATTTTCATGACACGATGCAATTTTTTAGCCTCACAGAAAAAGGCGACATAAGTTAAATTCATGCTTGGAGTGTCGCCAACTCGTTAAGTCTAAATTCTGCAAAGACAAAAGCAATTTTATTTCGCTTTCAGCATAAAACACTCGATATAACCAGCACTTAAATTTAGGATCATAAACTAGACAAATATTGCGCGAAGCTTAAGGTCTTGGCAGCGCTTTCGAAGCACACATGACGAAGAAAGATCAAGTAAATGCACCATTAAATAAGCTTTTAAAAACTGTAGTGGTTTGTGCAAATATCGCTACATCGTGCCTCACAATATAGGGTTGCTTTTATAGAAATCCCTGTTTTTGTCTAAATTATCATAGTGCAACTTAGTCCTGGGCATGACATCAAAACTGACACTCAGAAACTACAGAAAATTCAAAAGCAACATATTGCTGCATACGACGCACTCACGGAAGCGATGTTTAAGGCTCTAAATCTATTACCAGTAAATGAAATCTGCCATTCAATCTTCAATAAACACTATACATCGGAATAGAAAGATAACGATTTATTTCTTACTAAATTGTCTGAACCAAGCGAGACTGAGCATGTCCATACACTGAAGGTGCGTGAACTCTGGAAGGTGGCTAGAACAGAAAGAAACTACGGTATTCATATTTCAAAATATTATACCTGTGGTGCTTAACAATTCAAAGCTCCACGTATAACACAATAACACACTTGTTTGTCTTATTTGCTTTTCTGGGCTGCTCATATTTTCTCAGTGTTTTCACTTCACGAGATTGAGAGCAATTTCATGGGGTATTCATGTACTCTTGTGAGCCCGTTTCTGTCCACAAGCGTTTTTCTTTAAAACAATAACTTGTAATTATGCTTTATACTCGTATTTAGGGCGTTAGTAACTGATTTAAGATCTTTTCAATTATTCCACGTGACTTCTGTACAGTCATCGGTTGATGCTGTTCAATGGCTGTTCAATGGCAGTGGACCAGCTAAAGTTTGGTAGTTAGGCAGCTTTAAAGAGCTGAGCCAAAGAATGCTTACGCATTATTAGACAATTCTCTCAATTTCGGTAGCATTTTCTTTTCTGTACCCACCAAGTGTCTTTGATACTGAAATAAAATGTTTAATTGATTGATTGATAATCCAGATTCGCTGCTTTCAAACTCCTAAGATAGCATATGACTTTGCACGCCTAAAAAAGAAATTGAGCTGTGCTTTAAATTGTAATAACAGCTGCATATATCGTGATGATGTTTTGATAATATACATATTTTTTGCTCTAGTTTTGTAGTTCATCATTAGTTTGCCGGACTTATATTAGCAAAATTATTTTTTAGGGTGAATGGGAAAAAATGAAAATGACCTTGTGGTGTTTTTTAGCTGCACCAAACATTTCAAAATTGCCTGAGACAGATACCGCGATTACTTTACGACACGTGTATCCATATGCGGATTGTAGTTAGTGAGAAGGCAAGTCATATCAACTCAAATTATGAGGGTGGCACCTGGTTTCGAGATATATGTTTCGTAAACCTTCCGGTAAAACTGCCCGGTTGTTTCACTTACTTTTCAAAAAACAACAACGAAACAACACGAACAAAGAAAAGAAAATAATAAGGAAACAGTGGTTTATGCATTCCAATACAAAAGTAAGTGGAACGTCAATGCATTTCCTTGGACACTTTAAAAATAAGTATCTTGAAACTGGCGTAGCCGGGATAATACGTTTTTGTTGGACACACCTTGCGAACTCACCGGCTACAATTCGTAAAATGAAATATGTGCCCTAATTTAAGTTACTAAAAAGATAACCTGTGTACTTGTGTTATTTAATAGCTTGCGTATTTCGATTTCTTGTAAGAGTAATGGCCGCCTGCACGAGTAATTTCAATCAAGAGTAAAAATTGCCTTATCGGGCACAGACAATTAAAAAGAATTGGTGCAGCTATAGAAGAAGCATCCTGTATAATGCTTCACGTTCAAACAAGAACAGATTGAATATTTACTTCACATTTTAAGCCACTAGTTTTAAGCATATGAAGGAAACTTCAAACATTTTATTATTACACCTTTATGTTATAGTTGCCCACATTCCTATTTAGATATAGCAATGAAATCTGCAGATTAACCAGAGCGAGCATGGTGGGTTTTCAAGGTATAATGTGTTAGCAGTTCCAAACTTTCGGCTCCATTCGTAGTTGATTGTGTAGTCAGAACATGCTTCAACCATTGCGCCAAAAGGAGACTGAACGTTCCGCTACTGCGCAGACTACCGGACTCTCATTCGTGAAACAGAATTGATACCTTATCCAATGCCGAGACGATATCGACAACATCATTGACGAAACTGGTGGATGTCATTGCTTTTCCCGAATAGATCTCGGCAAGGGCTTTTGGCAGATTCCAATAAGTGAGGAGGCGGAACGGTACACCGCGTTCACAACCACATTTGACTTGTTTGAGTAGAACCGCGTACTATTTGGTTGGAAAGACTCCCCTGCGTGGTATTACAACATTATGACCGACATTCTGAAAACTTGCTTGGGCACATTTTGCAATGTATACATCGACGACATCATCATCTACAAAAATACACAGGAGGAGCACCGTAGTCATCTTTCAAAGCTTATTCACGCTCTCAGCCTTGACCAACTCAAAGTCAACTTCTAGAAAAGGGCGTTTTTTCAAGATAAAGTAGTATTTCTTGGCAGGGTGTTCGATGGACACACTAAACGCACTAAGCAAGAATCGGTAGAGAGAATTTCCAAGCTGGTAAAGCCTTCTGACGTGCACTTTCTCCGTGTTTTTCTTGCCTAGCAGGACACTCCAGGGCGCTTATCAAAGACTATGCACTGAGAACCAGGTGTCTGACACGTTTAGCCCAGAAGGACAGGCCTTTTCAATGGGACGAGGAATGCGAAGGTGCCTATTGCGATCTGATAAAACTAATAACGCCGGACCCCATATTGCGTATACCGAAAGTTTCTCTGCCTTTCGTTCTGGACACGGACGCGTCACACTATGCAAGCGGTGCAGTCTTATACCAGAATCCCTCAACACAAGCTGATCAAACAAAACATCACGTTGTCGGGTACTATAGCTATACTCTGAAGCCCACTGAAATCAATTACTCCTACCACACAAAAGGAAGCTCTGGACGCCTTAAAAGCTGTTCAGTATTTTCGTACTTACCTGGAAGGTGCAATATTCAAGCTTTTCACTGACCGTCAAGCACTGACTCAACTTCTGAGCATGGCACAACCAAGACGCTGCATTGCCAGATGGGTCAACTATGTGCAACATTTTGATTTCTTATTCTTGCACCGGCCTGGCACGCTCCTCACCTATGCTGACGCACTATCTAGATTACTTGCGCACGAATCAATCAAGAATCCAGAAGCAATCAATCATACTAAGCTGTGGGAAGGGACAGAAGATCACCAGTTCATCAAAGAAAAGTATCATGTACCGCCAACTATGATTACAAGGATTCTTCATTTGTACCACGACACTCCTGGATCGGGTGGACATGATGGCTTCTGGCACACATATAAGAAATTGCTCATGAGATTGTCATGGCCCGGCATGAAAAACGGTATCAGCAAATACATCGCCACATGCCACTTCCTGCCAGGTGAACAAAGGTAAATTCAAGCAGTCAACAGACGTTATGAGAAACCCTGAATATTCAAGCGTACCGTTCGAAGTAATTCATTTGGACTTCGCGAAGCTCAAGAAGAAGGTTGAAGGAGTCAAACGAACGCAAGATTTCCTGCTTTTCATAAATGAGTGCACAAGGATGATTGCGGCTAAAGCTGGTAAAGAAGACACTAGCAGTGTTATCCATCTCATCAAGGCTGAATATTTTAAACACACAAAGATGATAGTCTGCGACAACAGGCCGGCTTACCGGAGTGCGAAGTTATCAAAGTGGGCCCAAGAGCATGGCGTAATAATCAAGCTTTCTTCACCGTACCATCCTGCAGCAAACGACCTAGCGGAACGAGCCATACGAGACGTCAAACAGTTCCTGAAGATGTATCCAGAGACTTTACAGGTGGCTAGAAGTGCTGCCTCGAGGCCGCTGTGAAACATCATAACACATCGTACACCACTGGTTTAGGCTGTAGTCCTCATTTTGCCACTTCCGGCGCAGCGCCCATACTTCCTGCAGATCGTTAGCTAGGCCTCCTAGAAAACCTTGAACTCATTGAAGTTAAGAATACTGCATAAGAAACAGGACTTCTACAAGCGCCGCATGAAGAGAAATTTTGATAAAAGACACAGCAGCGAGTTACCGAAAGTACAACCTGGAGATTATGTTCTTGTAAGGAAAGGAGGTGTACTTTCAATCTCCAAATTTTACTGACCATTTAAAGTGGTTAAGACCGCACCCCAGCATGGAATATTGAAGAACGTCTGGTACGCTGGAGCGTCGGGTCAACGGGACTGCGGCTCTATTGGGAACACCTTCAAGTATTACACGAGGAGGTGTAATCAAAAGTCCTGAAGAGTGAAGCGGTTCAGCGCTGGATGCATGAAAACAGACGAAGAGGGGGGCCAGGGGAAAAGTGAGGATGAATAAGTGAGATTCAATGGCGGGCAACACCCGTATAACTGAGATATGTGTTTTGTATTGCCGTCCTAGTTAGGAACGCTTCAATAGTGTTGAGTAAACTTCTCATTTCGAGTGTCGCCAACTCGTTAAATTTAAATGCTGGAAATACGGCATAAAACACTCGATATAGCCAGCTGTTGTAAATACAAATATCGCGCGGTGCTAAAAGTCTTGGGGTCGTTTTTGAAGAACGCATGATGCGGAGAGATCAAGTAAATGGGACATGAAATAAACTTTCAGAAACTGTCGGGGTTTGTGTAAATATCACTACATCGTGCCCAAGAATTTCAAATTAATTTACAAATATCTTTCTTTGTTTAAATTATCTTACTGCTACTTAGCCTGGGGCAGGAAAACAAAAGCTAACACTAAACGTACAGAACATTCAAAAGAAAGCCCTTCGCAACATCAATAATGCTGTATACGATGCACACATAGAGCCAACTATTTAAAGCTCTAACTCAATTATCAGTAAATGAACTCTACCATTCAACGTTAAATAAACGCGATAGATTGGAATGGAAAAGTAACAATTTATTTCTCACTAAATTGTCTGGACTAAGCCAGACTGAGCATGTCCACACACTGAGGGTGCGTGAACTCTAGAAGGTGCCTAGAACACAAATAAACTGCGGTATTCAGATGTTAAAATATCAGATACCTGTCCTGCTTAACAATTCAGAGCTTCACGTATAACCCAATAACACACTTGTATGTCTTGTTTGCCTTTTTGTGCTGCTTCTATTTTCATCGTTTTCCTTCACGAGACGATTTGCAATTTCATGTGGTATCCACGCACTCATGAGAGCCAGTTTCTGTGTACAAGTGTTTTTTGCACAATAACTAGTAATCATGCATTGTAGGGCGTATTTAGGGCGTTAGTAACTGATTTAAGATCTTTTCAATTTATCCGCCTGACTTCTGTACACTCTTCGGTTGATTCTGTGCAAGGGCTGTACTTATGATGCGCCTTGTTTGCTAATACTTAAGTTTGGGGGTGAGCCGACTTGAAATTTGGAGGTTAGATAGCGTGAAACAACTGAGCCAAAGAATGCTTGCGCATTAGTAGACAATTGTCTGAATTTCTGTAGCATTTTCTTGTCTATACCCGCAAAGTGTCTTTGTTACTGAAATAAAATGCTTGATTAATAACCCAGATTCGCTAGTTTGAAAGTCCTAAGATAGCTTATGACATTACACACCTAAAGAAAGAAATTGAGCTTTGTTTTAAATTTTATTAACAGCTGCATATACCCTGATGATCTTTTGATATTATGGATAATATTTGCTGTATTTTATTAGTGCATCATTAGTTTGGCGGACTTTTATTCAGAAAATTATTTTACAGCGTAAGCTGTTATGGGCTCATTCCAGCAGCCGTTTTGGTTCGCGATGGCGTCCGTCGCCGACGCCGAGTAACCGCTATCGCTGCAAATGCGAAACAAAGTACCCGGTCTCCTCCGGGATGGAACCCAGGCCCGCTGCGTGACAGTCGGATACTACACCATTGAACCACACAAGCGCTTGCTATCAGGCGGCGGAAAAATTCCATATAAACGCGCCCTAGGCAGGCGCGCAGGCGCAGACAACCCGAGCCTCCGGCAGTATGGTGGCGCCATCCAGTTAAGGCGCCTGCAAACGCCACGTGCGCAGGCGCAGACGACCAGATGCGATTCAGACGAGATGCGATTCAGACGAGGCGCGCAATCAACACGATCCCGAGCTGACCGAGCCTCCGCCAGTATGGTGGCGCTTTCTAGTTAAGGTGCCTGTAAACGCAGTGTGCCCGGAATGTGTGTTGCAGTTGTGAGGCTTGATCGGGCTCAGCCGACTGCTGTGCAGAGAGCATTACAAGACGCAGCTCGCCGTCGACGCTGGGCGGACAGTTCATATCGTTCTCGTCAAAACGAGGCGAAGCGACTTTGCCGCGAAGACCCTGTTCAACAGTGCGTGGTGCCGAAATTGGAGCTACTCTTGAGCCCCCCAGCAGCTTAAGCTGTGACTGTGCTGCGTGTGCTGCGCAGGCCTGTGACTTTTGTAAGAATGAATCGAAATATTGAAAAAGACCTTGTGGTGTTTTTTTAGCCGCAACAAATATTTCAAAATTGCCTGAGGCAGATACCACAATTACTTTATGGCACATTTTTCCATATACAAATTCTAAATATGAGTTAGCAAGTCATATCAACTCAGAAGAAATTATGAGGGCAGTACCGGTTCCGAGATACATGTTCCGTCCATCTTGCTATAAAAATGCCCTGTTGTTCCACTTACGTTTCAAAAAACAACCAGGACAACAAAAACAACAAAGAAAATAAAATAAGAAAAAGAACGCTATTTTATGCATTGGAATACAAAAGTACCTGGAACGTCAATGCACTTCGTCGGAAACATTAAAACTTAGTATCTGGAAACTGGCGTAGTCATGATAATACGTTTTAAGTGGATACGCCTTGCGAACTCACCGGCTACAATTCGTAAAGTGAAATTTGTGCCGTAGTTTCGGTAAGTAAAAAGATGATCTGTGTACTTTTGCAAATTGTTCGCTTAAGAATTTTGATTTCTCGTGGAAGTAATAGCCGAATCAACGTGTAATTGAGATGAAGAGTAAAAATTGCGTTATCGGGCACAGGCAATTTTTAAAAATTGGTGTAGCCATAGAAGAAGCACCCTGTATAATTCGCGTTCAAACAATAAAAGATTGAATATTTACTCCGCATTCTGAGACGCTATTTTAAAGGATATGAAGCAAACTTGAAAAAGTTTATCATTACACCTTTATGTGGCAGTTGACCATATTGCTATTTAGATATGAAGATGAAATCTGGAGATTAACCAGAGCGAGCATGGAGGATTTGCAAGATAGAGCGTGTTAGCAGTTCCATATGTGTAGGCTTCATTCACACTGTGCGAATAGATTGAATGCCATTGGCAGAGCAAGCTGCTTCTCGAACGATAGCAGAAATAACTTGTTCTTTTCACGTGTTTCAATATTTCATGATTAGTGCCAAATTGCAATCCTCCAGTGTCAGCCACACCTCAACATTCAACACCAGGTGCTGCACGAGACGGAAGGAAAAGGCTACACTTGCGGTGCGTGTTCGCTTCTAGGCGGCTGTTTATAGACTAGTTCCTACCACACCCGCCGAGCAGTTTTAAATGCAGAGCATTTCTTTAACCACGGCCGCTGGATAAAACAAATGTCTGGCATCGACATAGCAAATGCGTCAGGAACGCGCTCGGAACGCCGTCGCGCGTGCCAGCCGACGGCGCGTTCCATCGCCGATGACTAGCGCCGTTCGGCCCAGCCAAGCGGCCGACAATGCAACTACGGCTGTCACATTCGCTCCCATTGCAACGCGCCCGACGCGGCATGGCCGCACCTTTTTCTTATCCAGCGGCCGTGCTTTAACTCACATGTAGCGTGCGCCGTCCGTCCGCAACAGCTCGAGCACAGGTGCGCCCTCTCCCCCACTCCTCCTCTCCCGCATCACGCTTGCAGCCCATGTGCAGAGCGCGAAGTGTCGTAGTTGAGTCGCGCTCCGGCGCTGCAAGCACCGTAGCAATAAAACCCCTATTTATAAAAAGTAGCACCATTCTTAGATTTTGCCGCCACCGCGCTCACCCCGGCGTTTCCTCCTTGCCGCCTCCTGTCGCCTTAGCCTCCTCCGCTCCCCCATTGATTTGGCGCTGAGCCGTGCTCCCTCAAGGGCTGCAGAAGATAGCGCCAACCTTTCCCTTTCCCTCAAGAACCACTTACCTCCCCCATTGGCCAATCCGTGTCACGTGGAAGCACGCGTTGCGCTTTTGTATATATTTTTTTCTTTCCAGCGCGCTCCGACTGCCATTCTCGGGCCTGTGCGACGAAAGTGCTGTACGCACAAACCGATCAAACGTGTTAGGGACAAGAACTTCGTTGTGATGGCATGCTGCGCGTTAATTGCCGCAACCGACAAGGAGAGAGCAAAAGGCTTTTTTTGTTTACCCTCCGGCGTGCGCAAACGCTTGCTGCACACTTGATATTTGCGCCGACTCGCATCGTCGCGTTGCTACTTCCAAAACGGCATTATTAAGACCAGTTACTGACTGACGAAGCAAAATCGCGCCTCAAAAACTTATCCGCAGGGCGCGATCGAAGTTTTCCTCAGATTTCCTCTGGTAGCGCGTTAGCTGTCGTCTGCCACGGCAGGCCCGACGCAGGCGGCGCCACTGTCGATATCGCGCCTCGATCGCGCTGGTCGCGCCGAGCGCGATAATGGAACGGAGGAGGAGGGAAGTGGATGGCACTACTTTTTATATATAGGGGTTTTACGTAGCAACAGCAGGTGCTGGCGTGATAGCGCGCCCTCTCTCCACCCCCTCTCCTTCTAACGCGCGCGCTAGGAATATAAAGCGGGTTGGCGCGGGCTCCACTCGTCAACCCCTGTCCACGCCCCGTCAACGGCGGCGGCGACAACGGCACCGGCAACAACAACGGCAACAACGGCGGCGGATGCCTGGACGGCACTGTCGCGTTGGCGCGCGTCATCCCCGTCGTCAGCAACATCGACGACGCGGACGCCGCTTCGCTGGAACTGTTCCGGGCGTTCGCGGTGTGCGCCTCGTACAAGGACTCGCTGGTCCGCGGCGTCGTCCCTTCGATGTGCGTCGCCTACGGCTACAGGTACCCTCCGCGTCCTGCGCACATGCCGGAACTCAACGCGGTGAAAGAACGGCTGATCTCGCCTCGACTGCCGTTCATGAGCATCCGGCGGTTGACGCGGGCGACGGGGCAGTACGGCATCAGGGGGCAGGTGGTCAACGTGCCGATCGAGGTCCCCGAGGTCGTGCTCCAGCTGCCCCGGAGGGTACCCGAAGACGCAGCCATCGACGTCAACATCAAGCGTCGGCGTCTGAGCCCGGCTACGTACAGGCGCGGTCTGGTCAAGCGCAGCAAGATCTTTGCTTGGCTGAAACACCTGGAAATGACCGAGCTGTACCGGGGGGTAAGCTGGGCGTGCAGATCGACTGGGCGCGGCTGGACGAGTTCGAAGAAGGAGCTGAAGAAGAAGGAGGAGACGGAGACGACGACGCTGACGGCATCGAAGTTCTTCCGGGCGAGATCGACCTGCACGATCCCAAGGAGGTGAGCAAGGCCCAGCACGCGATGGAGAAGACGGTGGTGTACGACGACGAGGGCATGCACCTGGAAGACGCTTCGTCGGTGGGTCGCACACGGTGGACGTGGCTCCGGGCGAAAACGTGAGGCCGCCGTCGCTGTACGTGGACACGCACGGCGAGGAACTGTCGTACCCGACCATCTACCTGGGCGTTCCTCGTCGGATAACGGCGCCTCGCAGGACGCCGTTCATCGTGTCGAGCAGCGAGATCAGGCGCACAGACCGTCGCGGCGTGACGCCGGAACACGTCCTGTACATGGCCGTGAAGGTGATGTGGTTTAACGTACATGACAGGACCATGACGTTCCGGACCAACTCGTTCACCGACTCCATCACGCGCGAGCAGCTCGAGAAGGGCGGGCAGCAGTTCCTGGACGACGTGCTGAACCGCGACCTGGGGTTCCTGCGCGGGATTCCCAACACCGTCCAGTACTGGCAGGAGCGTCGTTGGGAACTCTTCGCCATGATGCCGCCAGCTGGGCAAGCCGCACGCGTTCCTGACGCTGTCGGCCTCGGAGGTTCACGGGAAGATCACCGTAATCACCTTCTAACTCTCGCCGAAACTCAACCGAGACGCCGTTGCAGAGTTCCTCGAACTGGCCATGAACGACCATCGACGCCAGCAACGACGACAACCAGAACAACCAGAAACGCAAAGACAACGACGACCCATAGTCCTCGTCGGCGACTTCAACGTCAACGTTCGCAAAGACGACTGGATCGTCAGGCACGTGCGCGACCGTTACGGTCTCGACTGCGTGTATGACCACAACCCCGTCAACAGCAGGCAGCCGACCACCATCCACGGGTCCTGCATAGACCTCGTCTTTGCGTCCTCCTCCTCATCCTTGTGCGTCCAGCCCCTACTCACGGACCCTCTCACCGTCCACTTTAGCGACCACAAGGCGGTCGTGCTCGTCGTGCACTCAATCGACACTCGCCACTCACTCACCATCTCAACGACCACGCTCCCCAGAGGCACCGCAGAGAGGGACGGACGTAACCGGAGGCATCCCCCTCGTCGACGCAACCTCTGAAGAGAAGAAGGAGAAGAAGAAAGAAGAAGAAGAAAAGAAGAGAACAACAGAGAAGCAATAATAATATAATATAATAATAAGAATCGCAGTGATGCCAATAAAATAATAACTTTGGGTTACCTACTTACGATTCTCTCTTCTCTCTCAACCCAGACCACCAACCACCACACCATCACCACCACCACCACACCAACAACACCAACACTACGGAACCCCACTATGCTCTGCATTTACACGTGTCCCTCGCGCGGGGGCATGCGACGGAGCTTTTCTTGGTGCATTTTCTAAGGAGCGGGATGTACGAAAGTTATTCGATGCGGTGGCACTGTGCCTTGGTTGGCTGCAACAACAACCAGTGAAATAGGAACATGCTCTGGAGAGAGCCCTGCGACGTACACTGAGAAGCTTGTGTTTGCGTGATGTGCTTGAAAAACATCATTTATCAAAAACACCATTCGGCAGTACCAAACGTGTTTGGTCTGGTCGAAATGCCTGAAAAACATCATTTATCAAAAACACCATTCGGCAGTACCAAACGTGTTTGGTCTGGTCGAATTTAGCGGTGTTGCTGTAACCTACGCGATAGTTTGTGTACTGCCTTCCTACGCTGCGGGCTGGGGATAACAGTTCCCGTTATGGCCTTTCGGCATCATAATTGTGTACTGCCTTCCTACGCTGCGGGCTGGGGATAACAGTTCCGTTATGGCCTTTCGGCATCATAATTTTTGATTTGCTCGATTCTCTTTTCGGGGGGAAAGCCCACGGGGGTCGAACCCGTACCCAAAACTGTTTTAGATTACAAATAAAGGTGAACAGTAATTAAGTGATCTGGCATGCGTGTCGACTTCGTAACTTGCGAAGCGATTGTTCCATCACGGAACAAGTGTAACAAGACAGCACGTAACTGGATGGTTTTCGTGCACTGTGTTTTTTCATGCTCATGAACCTGCCGCATTCGAGTACTCGCGACCAGGAAAACAGAAATCAGGCACATGACTGGCGTGCACAAAAACGCGGCTCGGCGAGCGTCAATGCCTCCCCTGATTTTTTTTGGCAACATGTCGAGGAACCTGAACTGTTATAGATATACCATGCTGGCACTCAGCTACGTACGAGGACCACGTTAGGTTCCTAACACAGCTGGTGCTTCCTTCAGTGATGTCATACATGGATACGCCAATAGTTATGTGTTCTCAATTGACTGCGACGGTAAACAATAATAAAGCGGCTGTAACTGGCAGCAAACGCATTTTAAAATGCAATGCTTCTATCTCGTGCACACTGCACCAAAACACTAATTAAATATGTAGCTGAGTGTGTTGGTTGTTAGTGTGAATATAGCCTATGCAGACTATGCTGTTCGTAGTTTGCGTCTAGCTTTTACGTAAACACGTAGGCACTAGAGCTTTCCTAGAACTGCTTGCAATGCGCAAAAACATGAAAAAAAACACGTTATAAAGCCCAGGTGAAAATTCACGCAGAAACTCCACGGGAGTTCTATCAGTATGCGTAAGCATTGTGCCACTTGCTCATCTCCACGCAGCGCGGTGTCATTATCAATTTTGTCAATCTTGATCGGAAATACGTAAACACTTATCAGGCTTTATCAGTCGTCATCAACCTTATCGAACTCATCCAACCCTTATCAACCCTTATCGGTCCTTATCAATGTGCGAAAGTAGATGTTCAGCAAAGCTGTTGCAAAACCACCACTGCAACTGCTGAGGTGGGTATGCAATACCTTATTGATGGTTCGGATGTTTGTTTTGAGCTTGTGTTTTATTGAAACGTATAGAGTTCTCTGTGTTGTGTCGGTGATTTCAATTAATGTATGCACTGTTCGCTTCACTTTGTAGAGCGCTTGTAGCCTCAGCCTTAGGGGGGCCTATGAGCCATTGTTTAAGGAGGTATGATCCATTTGCATTCGCCTTACGTGACGGACCGACATGTTTCCTGGTTGGGTCGGTATAGAAATGCTTACGCATTTAAAATGCCGCACAAAGTATGGCGCTAGCACGTGGCACAAACATGTTAGTTACAATTAAAAAAAACTAAAGCCTACTAGATGTCGTCTAGTCTCCTTAGGCCCCCCAAAACCATGTATAAAATAATTACACAGAACATGCCAGAAGAAGTTTGGCCCGAAGTTTGGACGAAGTCGTAATTGCAGTGAAGCAGACGAAGCTGCAGCTCTGTTGAACCAGACAACATTGCAGGGTGTTCTCGCTACAGAATTACCGTGGTGTAATTATGTCATCTGAAGTAGCTTACACTAACAGGTACACAGTTTGAACGGGTTCACAGGTTGGGTAGACATGATAAAGAAAAGTGTCGACCGATCATTGCCAAACTGACCCTTTTTAAAGATAAGGAGCAAATCTTGTCACGTGCACGTAACCTGAAGGGAACAGCGTTTTCAATACGCGAGGATTTTTCATTAGCAACGCGACAGATTCGCAGGAAGCTAATAGAATTCGCAAAAACTCAAAATAAGCCATTTAAGCTTCTAGTAGACAAGCTGCGCATCGAAAACGTAAGCTACGTCTACGATGCCATCACTAAGACCGTTGTACGTTCACGCAGATAGCTAGAAGTAAACACACGAACATCTAGCCAGCAAAAGCTGCATCAGCCTTGCACTCCTCTATCACTAACAGTATTCATTCACTAATATTAGAAGTATCCTTTCCAAACGTGACATGGTCTCATCTTACATCGATGATAGCCTTTCTGATATTCTTGTCTTCACCGAGACGTGGCTGAGCGCTGACATCAATGACAGCGAAATTTTTTCTTGTGCCAACAGCTACAACATCTATCGATGCGATCGTATAAACAGAAGGGGTGGTGGTGTTCTTCTGGCCATTAAAAGATCCATCACGTCATACGCCATCACTTCAAATTCTAAGATTGAAATTGTCTGGGTAGGTTGCACAATTCATTCCAGAAAAGTGTTGCTCGGCAGCTGTTATCGGGCTCCTGATTGTCATCATTCCTTCTTAGATGAGTTGCGCAGCAGCATTAGTGCTGCCATTGAAGTCTGCCAGGCTCGCACTGTGTATCTCTTCGGCGATTTTAATCTACCCTTTATTGACTGGCAGGAGCTGTCGTCTTCTTGTAAACACTCAGCTGACTTCATTAACTTAACTTTAGACTTTAATTTTGCTCAGGTTATTACTCACCCAACACGCGGTTCGAATACGCTAGACCTCATTCTGACAACTGCACCTGAAACAATTAACCACATAGACTATTTGAATGGATTTAGTGACCACAAATTGCTACAAGTAGCTCTTGCTATCCAGCCGCCATTTGCAGGAACTGAATCTAAGAAAATTAGGGATTATAATAAAGCCAACTACCATGCCATTAACACGGAACTTACTTCCTTTTCTGACAACGTGTTACTACCTTCTTTTTACAGTCGCTCAGTAGAAGAAAACTGGGTTCTTTTCAAAAATAAGATTTCGGCACTAATAGGAAAACACGTGCCTTTGATAACGATTACTAACGATAAAACGAACCCATGGTTCAACAAGTCTCTGCGCAGACTCAGAAACAGAAAGAAGCGGCTCTATAGGTCAGCGAAAAATTCATGTTCACAGTCTTCTTGGGAAACGTATGAGGAATGCGTAAAAACATATTGCCACGAAATTGCAACTGCCAAAAATAAATACTATTCCCAGGACTTACCATCACTCCTTAAATCTAATCCGAAGAAGTTCTGGAAAGTAATAAGCCCTGATTACGACGATAACTTCATTTCCTTGCATGATGAAAATAACACTCCTTTTGCCGACACTGATTGTCCATATGTTTTTAACTCATTCTTTTCATCTGTCTTTACTAGTGAAAACGACCATCTTCCCGAAATTCTCGAACGAGATTACTCATACATGGCACCCATCGATATCACAATTGAAGGCATTTCTAAAATCATACAAAATCTGAAAATGTCTTCGTCTTCTGGTATTGACGATATAAATTCTAAAATTTTAAAGAACACTATATCTGCCTCTAGTAAAATCCTATTCCACATTTTTCGGCAGTCACTAAATACGGGATTGTTGCCTACTGACTGGAAGATAGCGAAAGTAGTGCCAGTCCATAAAAGTGGGAACAAAAGTTCACCTGGGAATTATCGCCCCATTTCCTTAACATGCATCTCTTGTAAGATGCTTGAGCATATCTTAGCTTCTAACATTTACACTCATTTAGAATCTAACAAATTCTTCTTTTCTAACCAGCATGGGTTTCGAAAGGGTCTTTCTTGTGAGACTCAACTTTTCGAATTTACTACCGACTTGCATTCTAACATGAATAGTAATCTACAGACAGACTGCATATTCCTTGACTTTGCAAAGGCCTTCGATCGTGTTGCTCACTGCCGCTTGATTTTAAAACTATCATCGCTAAAACTAGATTCGCTTACACTAACATGGCTCCGTAACTTCCTAACGAACCGGCAGCAATTTACTATCGCAAACAATTACTCTTCATCACTTTGTTACGTTTCCTCTGGTGTTCCGCAAGGAAGTGTTCTCGGCCCCTTACTTTTCCTCATCTACATTAATGACCTGCCGGACAATTTATCATCTTGTATGCGCATATTCGCTGATGACAGCATTATTTACCGTCCCATCCGCAGCAGTACTGATCATCTTGCCCTTCAACAAGACCTAGAGCGTATTGGTGAGTGGTGCAATACCTGGCAGATGACATTAAACGTTTCCAAGTGCAAACTAATCACTTTTAGTCGAAAACATCATAACTTTAGTGGCCTATACAAAATTGGTAACAGCATTGTGGAACGCGCTCAGCATTATAAGTACCTAGGCATAAACCTAACTCCTAATCTTTCCTGGTCCACACATATCACTTCTATCTGTGCTAACGCATCAAAATCATTAGGTTTTCTACGCCGTAATTTATACAATTCTCCTTCCGATGTACGTAAACTCGCGTATCTTGCTTTAATCCGTCCGCAACTCGGGTTCGCCCCCTCCATTTGGTCACCGCACCAAAAATACCTAATTAACAAGTTAGAATCTATCCAGAACAGAGCCAGTCGATTCATTACGCGTAATTACAGCTACCCATCTAGCATAACACAGATTAAACAAGGCCTTGCACTCGAGCCACTAAAAATTCGCCGTGACATTTCCCTTTTATCACTTTTCCACAAACTCATCCACACCAGCATGATGCCATCTGTTCACCTTAATCTAGCTCATCGAACTTCACGCCGACTAAATAACAACTTTAGCTTATCACGCATGTACGGTGAAACTGACGCTTTCAACCTTTCGGCCCTTCCACGAGCGATTCGTTTGTGGAATGACCTACCAGATGATCTCGCATCAGAGCGGGATCACGCAAAGTTCTTAAACAACCTAAAAAAATATTTATGCACCGAAATTTGATGTATGGCGTTTTCGCGTTCACCCGTGCCTACAATGCTGTTACCGGTATTCTTTTTTTTCTTTTTTTTGCTTTTATAGTTTTGGCGATGCTTTTTTCACCTGTTTTTATTTTATCGTCTGTGTACAGTTATTTGCGTAATACTTTTTCGGCAGTTATCATATCTTGTTAAACTGTTGGTGTTTAAATAGTTGCTTTATATTATCTTTTGTGTAACGCCTTCAGACACTACACTTTGCTGTTTTAGTATATTTTGCGTTTCTCTGTTCGTGTGTTCACTTACATTTGTAATAATCAATATTTCACCTATGTGTATTTCTCTTATGTACATGCTGTATTGCCCCCCTTACACAATGTCCCACGAGGGCGCTGTAAGGTACTCATAAATAAATAAATAAATAAATAAATAAATAAATAAATAAATAAAGGAGGCACACGTACCGGCCTACAGATACGACGAGAGTGCTGCAGAGGATTCAGAACCCGCAGTCACAGGTGGCTTACACTCGCAAAGGCGATGTCCAAAGGGAACGCATGACAACTTACACGAAACTGCAGGAACAGTTGGTGTGTTCCGCCGCCCGTGATATGTTTCAAGGTAGAGCCTTTCTCCGTTTCCCGCTGCCCTCACTCTCTAATTGTCCTCTTACATGGAGCGCCGTTAGCTGCCCCGAAATGTTTTCTAAACATATCAACACGCCTGTAAAAACAAATAACCTTCAGTTTTTGTCGTGCTACCTCTATTATCAATACTCGTTTTTAAACTGTATCCCCTGCGGCAAATGTTTATTCATGCGTATTTCGCGCAACCATGCTACGTGATAAAAAAGAGACATTGGAATCTTTTTATGTTTCGTGACAGCCCTAAGCCAATCACGCACGGGCAATGGCGGGAAAGCTCGAGGGTGAGGAGGACGGCGGCTTGATTCAAAAATGGCGCAATCTCGAAGCTTTTTATCTAGGGACCTTAGTGATGAGCGGATAGCAACACCGTCTGGTGGCGCTGTAGAGAACCGTGTCCGAACTGTCCTCGAATTGGTGGCATTTAAATCGGCACGTGCACTTCCACCAGTAGAGTGACCTTCTAGCGCGTCCCCAAGGATATCGAAGGCCTCCAGTGAGAACGCCACTTATGCCATCTACACGATATTGAGGAACAACGTAAAAAAAGGGAAATATAATGCTTGAAAGGTAATTAGTGGGTCTTTCAAACTAGCTATCTGGACATGGGAATCTGTCGCGCAACTAACATCCATTTCTTCCGTAAATATGCACTTCAAAAGACAGACCGGTGCTGTCAGTCACAGGCGCTTAAAAAAACAGTAAAAATTACCGCTGAAACTCCCTTAATGCGTAATAATCGTGTTGCGAAGCATTATATAGTGGCTCCTTATTAGCTCCTTTGTGAGCTGAACGTTCTTGTTTCTCTTCTTGCGTTAGATTCGGGTAGCGCTGCCTATTTCTAGCTATTCTGCCGCATGACGTAAAAGAAACGCTCACCTTCTTTATTCGAGACATGTCTGTAGTCCTCGGCACAGCGGAAGGAGCAATGGCATCGGTGTCAGTCTCCAACCAATTCACCAATGAGCGCGCGCCTCCCCGACAAGGGCGCGGCAGTTTCTCAATAGCTGCGCCTCAAGCACGTGAAAGGGGCGGAGCTTCGCAATTGTTTGTGGGTGATTTCGCCTTCGTGGCCAGAGGACCCAGAACCTCCAAACAACTTTATGCTCAGTTGACTCATCCCTACTACACTGGAACAATTTTGCTGTAATTTGCGTCTCACTCACTGTAGCCAAGTCGTAGAATTTGCTGAACCAGAGGAAGCCTATGCAGAGTTCACAAATGTTTTTAAGGTAGTGTACCACGAAAGTTTTCCACGTAAGTTAAGAAAACAATCTCAGAAGGCCGTGAGCTATGGATAAGATGGAAATACTTGAAGAATATGAAAGCGAAAGATAAACTCTACCAGCGTTTCATGAAAACCAGAGACTTAACTGACTTACATGTTATTAGGTGCTTCCAAAACAATCTAAGCAGGCAACTCAGAGAAGCAACATAGATTTACATGACAAATCTTTTTTTCTCTCAAAGTGATAGAAGTCCCCACTAAGGTGTGAACGACTTTATACCGTCCTGCAAAGCGGCCCCCAAGAGGAATCAGTTTTATCAATCAGCAACAGAGGTGACAAATTAATAGATACACGATTAGCGAATTCCTTTAACGATTACTTCATATCATAAGTAAAGAGTAAGCACAATCCCGTACTTCACACCGCCAATAATGGATAGTGCGTTTTTGTTTCCCAGTATACGCTGCACGAAATTGTAACTTCCGACATGTCACTGGGGAAAATATGTGTACCGATGCTTATGACCTCCAGGTAGGAACGGTAAAGTATGCTAATGATATAATCGCACCAATTTTAGAGCATGTAAATAAACTATGTTTTCCATCGGCACATTCCAAAACAATTTCAGATATCAAAAGCAACAGTAATTTTCAAGGGCGGTGATATGGACGACTTCTCAAATTACAGGCCTATTTCAATTATTCCCGAGCTTTCAGCATGCATTGAACAGTTATATATCAACGCATGTACGGATTTTCATTGAAGCATAGCATTATCACGCCATGCAAGTGCGGTTTCCGAAGGTGTTCCTCAACCGAAAAAGCCCTTGTAAGCCAAAAAGAACACATCTTGCAGTGTTTTGAAGATCGAATGTGTACACTAGGCATACTCGCATTTGACTCAAATAATCACGACTCCTTATTTGAGAAACTGGAACATTATGGCTTTAGAGATACTTTCCTAACATTTCTCACATCGTAGTTTCATCATCGTCGACAGAAACTGAGTGTTAATGTCATTGTATATGAAGTCATACGAATCCATGCTGCTGTGTCTCAGGGCAGTAACTTAGTCCCACTACTGTTCAACATATACGTGAACGATATAGTAAACATAAACAATAACAAAATATTTGTAATATTCGCAGACGATACAAGCATTTTCATGACACGACGCGATTATTGTAGCCTCATAGTAAAACGCGAAATAGTGTTAACTTCGTGGTTGGAGTGTCGCCAACTCGTTAAATCTAAATGCTGCGAAGACGAAAGCAATTTTATTTCGCCTTCAGTATAAAACACTCGATATAACCAGCGCTTAAATTTAGGATCATAAACTAGACAAATATTCCGCGAAGCTTAAAATCTCGGCAGCGCTTTTGAAGCACACATGACGAAGACAGATCAAGTAAATGCACCATTAAATAAACTTTTAAAAACTGTAGTGGTTTGTGCAAATATCGCTACATCCTGCCTCACAATATGGGGTTGCTATTATAGAAATCCCTGTTTTGTCTAAATTATCATACTGCTATTTAGTACTAACCTGGGTATGACATGAAAACTGACGCTCAGAAACTACAGAAAATTCAAAAGAAAGCCCTTCGCAACATCATTATTGCTGCATACGGCGCACTCACGGAAGCGATGTTTAAGGCTCTTAATCTATTACCAGTAAATCAAATCTGCCATTCGATCTTCAATAAACACTATACATCGGAATAGAAAAATAACAATTTATTTCTTACTAAATTGTTTGAACTAAGCGAGACTGAGCATGTCCATACACTGAAGGTGCGTGAACTCTGTAAGGTGGCTAGAACACAAAGAAACTACAGTATTCATATATTAAAATATTAATACCTGTGGTGAGTAACAATTCAGAGCTCCACGTATAACACAATAACACACTTGTTTTTGTTATTTGCTTTTCTGGGCGTCTTATATTTTCAGTGTGTTCCCTTCACGAGACGATGTGCAATTTTATGTGGTATTCACGTACTCATGTGAGCCCGTTTCTGTGTACAAGTGTTTTTCGCACAATAACTAGTAATTATGCTTTTTACTCGTATGTAGGGCGTTAGTAACTGATTTGAGATCTTTTCAATTATTCCACCTGACTTCTGTACAGCCATCGGTTGATGCTGTTCAAGGGCTGTACTTATGATGTGCCTTGTTTGCTAATACTTAAATTTGGGGGTGGACCAACTAAATTTGGAGGTTAGGCAGCTTGAAAGAGCCAAGTAAAAGAATGCTTATGCATTATTGGAGAATTGTCTGAACTTTTGTAGCATTTTCTTTTCTGTACCCACAAAGTGGCTTTGATGTTGATATAAAATGATTATTTGATTGATTGATAATCCAGATTCGCTCCTTTAAAACTCCTAAGATAGCATATGACTTTGCACGCCTAAAAAGAAATTGAGTTTTGTTTTAAATTTTATTAACATCTGCATACATCGTGATGATGTTTTGATATTATGAATATTTTTTGCTCTAGTTTAATAGTTCTTCATTAGTTTGCCGGACTTATATTCGAAAAAGTATTTTTTAGGGTGAATGGAAAAATGAAAATGACCTTGTGGTGTTTTTTTAGCTGCGCCAAACATTTCAAAATTGCCTGAGGCAGAAACCACGATTACTTTACGGCACGTGTTTCGATATACGGATTGTAGCTAGTGAGTAGGCAAGTGATATCACCGCAGAACGAATTATGAACTTGCGCCGCCTACCGGCGTACCCTTAGAGAGAGAGGGAGAGAGTCAGAGAGAGTTATATACAATTATTTGCTGCGATGCACCTGTGGCGGAGAGGGGAGGAGGAGAGCTCACACCTGCGTAGGAGAGGAGAATGAGGGAGATTTGCGCATGCGCAGTATGGGTGCGGACGCCGCAGAACGGACACTGCCCCGAGCATAAGATGCTCTCGCATCTAAAATTGCGCTATCGGGCACAGGCAAAAAAAAAAAAAAATGGTGCAGCTATAGAAGAAGCATCCTGTATAATGCTTCCCGTTCAAAGAACAGATTGAATATTTACTTGGCATGTCGAGCCGCTAGTTTAAAGGATATGAAGCAAACTTGAAAATTTTTATTATGAAACCTTTATGTTATAGTTGCCCACATTCCTATTTAGATATGCAGATGAAAGCTGCAGATTAACCAGAGCGAGCATGGAGGGTGTTCAAGGTATAGTGTGTTAGCAGTTCCAAATGTTTCGGCTCCTTTCGCAGTTCAAGGGTTATCCAGACCATGCTTCCACTATAACCATTGCGCCAAACGAAGGCTACCGTGCTCTCGATCGTCAAACGGAACTGATACCTTAACGAATATCGAGAATCGACTGCATCATTCACGAAACTGGTGGATGTCATTGCTTTTCCCGAATAGATCTCTGCAATGGCTTTTGGCAGATTCCACTAAGTGAGCAGGCGGAAAGGTACACCGCGCTCACAACCACATTTGACTTGTTTGAGTAGGACCGCCTACTATTTGGTTGGAAAGACTCCCCTGCGTGGTTTCACAAGATTATGACCAACATTCTGAAAACTTGCTTGGGCACATTTTGCAATGTATACATCGACGGCATCATCATCTACACAAAGACAAAGGAGGAGCACCATAGTCATCTTTCAAAGGTTATTCACGCTCTCAGCCTTGCCCAACTCGAAGTCAACTTCTAGAAAAGGGCCTTTTTTCAAGATAAAGTAGTATTTCTTGGCAGGGTGTTCGATGGACACAGTAAATGCACTAAGAAAGAATCGGTAGAGAGAATTTCCAAGCTGGTAAAGCCTTCTGACGTGCACTCCCTGCGTGTTTTTCTTGGCCTAGCAGGACACTCCAGGGCGCTTATCAAAGTCTATGCACTGAGAACCAGGTGTCTGACACGTTTAGCCCAGACGGACAGGCCTTTTCAATGGGACGAGGAGTGCGAAGGTGCCTATTGCGAGCTGGTAAATCTAATATCGTCAGGCCTTATCTTGCGAATACCGAGAGTTGCTCTGCCTTTCGTTCTGAACACGGACGCGTCACATTATGCAAGCGGTGCAGTCTTATACCAGAATCCCTCAATACAAGCTGATCAAACAAAACATCACGTTGTCGGGTACTATAGCTATATTCTGAAGTCCACTGAAATCAATTACTCCACCACACAAAAGGAAGCTCTGGCTGCCTTAAAAGCTGTTCAATATTTTCGTACTTACCTGGAAGGTGCAAAATTCGAGCTTTTCACTGACCCTCAAGCACTGATTCAACTTCTGAGCATGGCACAACCAAGACGCTGCATTGCCAGATGGGTCAACTATGTGCAACAGTTTGATATCATATTCTTGCACCGGCCTGGCCCACTCCTCACCTATGCTGACGCACTATCTAGATTACTTGCACACGAATCAAACGAGAATCGAGAAGCAATCAATCATACTAAGCTGTGGGAAGGTACAGAAGATCTCCAGTTCATCAAAGGAAAGTATTATGTACCGCAAATTATGATTCAAATGATTCTTCATTTGTACCACGACACTCCTGGATCGGGCGGACATTATGGCTTCTGGCACACATATAAGAAATTTCTCATAAGGTTCACATGGCCCGGCATGAAAAACGAAATCAGCAATTACATCCGCACATGCCACCTCTGCCAGGTGAACAAAGTCACATTCAAGCAGCCGACAGACGTTGTGAGAAACCCCGAATATTCAAGCGTACCGTTCGAAGTAATTCATTTGTTTCTTACTGAATTGTCTGGACTAAGCCAGACTGAGCATGTCCATACAATGAGGGTGCGTGAACTCTTCAAAGTGCCTAGAACACAAAAACTACGGCATTCAGATATTAAAATATCAGATATCTGTCCTGCTTAACAATTCAGAGCGCCGCGTATAACGTAATAGTAGACTTGTTTGTCTTATTTGCTTTTTTGTGCTGCTCCTATTTTGAGTGTTTTCCCTTCATGAGACGATGTGCAATTTCATGTGGTATTCATGTGAACCTGTTTCTGCGGTAAAATGCACTGTTGGTCCACATACTTTAAAAAAACACTGTAATATGTATTGAAGCTGTAAAGTACCTGGAACGTCAATGCACTTTGTCGGACACTTTGGAAATTAGTATTTATAACTAGCCTATACTCGGCGACAGCTTTTCTTGACACTGGAGCGAAGGCTAGGGAGGCGAGGCCTCCGCACATTTGTGTTACTACGCAAGTAGTCCGTCAGCTTACAGCCGATTTCAGTTCCATTTTCGGTTTTCGCTAGCTCGCAACGCTAGTGTGTATAGCAAAAGGTATGCATGCAAAATGGGAACGTCAGAGTTAAACTTTGATGAGTGTGCATACATGCAGCTAATTACTGTGCTGTATATATACTGGAACAAGAAATTTTTCCGCTGTTCAAAAGGTTTTCCCAGCATTATTCAGCCTTTAAAACAGTGAAGCTTAGGTTCCGTGTTCAGTCAACAAAAAGTGTGGCTGCCCAGGATATACGGGTACGCGCCACACGTGATCGAATGTTAACGTTTACAATATTCAAGCCTGGTACAAGCGAAATGGAAGGCCGGTTGCGGCACGATCCTGCCACGCACGTGTCTTGTTTCAGTTTTGCTGTATTCGGTTTACGCCAACAAAGACTGTCAGCAATGATCGGCGCAGACTGCGCTTCAGTGTTCTAAAAGCTTCACAATTGTAGAAGATCGTTTTGTTAAGATTTCGCGCAAGACGCGAACAGTCAAGCTTATTTCAGAGTTTGCGCGACCATCAGTGAAAAGGCATGAAAGTTCGATGCATGATGTATAAACAACGGCGCGTCCCAACGATGATGAGTTTTTCCACGGCCGATAATGTACTCGCCGCTATCAGTGCCAGTGTGTATTGCTGTAATCTGACTTTCCGCTTACCGGCCGACTGCTGCCTTCGTCAACGTCATGACCCCGTGACAATATAATAGCTATGAAACAATGCAAGGTGACGAATGTCGCCAAGCACACACCGCAGCTAAAATGCGCTAGTACCATGATGCCGCTGAATTGGAAGATTTTAAGAGAGTTTACGGTTACTTGAATAGAGACTGATACAGATTCTTTATCGAGCTTCGCTGGTCAAGCACCTTCATGCAGTGTGATGGCCGTCGATGTTTTTTCCATCCCTGTGCATGCAATATGTAACAGGTATTGTCCATAATACCAATTGTTATGGGTAGAAAAAAATAAAGAATGCATAAAAAACAGTTAATATCTTTTATTGCAGCACAGCCATACGCGAAAATTTTCCAGGCCCGTGTACTTAGATTTAGGTGCACGTTAAAGAACCCCAGGTGGTCAAAATTTCCGGAGCCCTCCACTACGACCTCTCTCATAATCATATCGTGGTTTTGGAACGTTAAACCCCATCAATTATTACTAACATAACATTTTGCACTTGTGGCACAGAACGCGATAACCATAGCTTTTTGCTGGCACTCCATGTCGACATAACATTTTGCACTTGTGACCAGAACATGATAACCATAACTCGTTGCTGGAACTCTATGTAAACGTACCAGTTTTGCACTTGTGGCACAGAACGTGATAGCCATAACTCGTTGCTAGCATTGCTTGCCATAAGAACCATTTATAATAAACAAATCAAAATAGGTAAGAGCAGGAACACATTGATAACGAAGAATGAGACGGTAGAATACATTAGGAAATGAGTAAATAAAAAACAAAACAATGACAAGAAGCGGTATCACATTTTCAGGTCCTAATGAGACAGCAATGAAACAAGGAATCAAGCACTATTGGCATGAGATCACACAGAAAAATGAACACAATTTTGAACACTTCAATCCTTAACCAGGAAATGTGGTTCTCGCTGATGGAGCGTACAATGTAAATGTTCATCGCCGTGATACATCATTACATCACAGCCGCCGTGACAGTACAGTGCACAGTACACGGCCGCTGACACAAAAAGCACAGGTTTGAGCCTGTCGCATTTCTATGGATCAGAAATGCTAGACGCCCATGTACTTATGTTTTGGTGCATGTTAAATAACACCGGGTGGTCAAAACTTGTGCAACCCTCTAGCACGGCATGTCACATAACCACATCGTCGTTTTGGCTCACAATATCCAACATCAATCATTATACCTCAAGGTAAGGAACCAGAAACAATACACGACAGTGAAGAAAACATA